>NC_081347.1:49824270-49965366 GCF_029784015.1 Lycium ferocissimum | reverse complement strand
GAAAAATCGAGTCGAAAAGGGTTCATTTAAAATAATTATTTTAAAAGAAACCTAATCTACACAGAGTCTAGGTAAGGGTTCTGGTGATCTCCCAGGAAAGGTGTTAGGCACCCCGGTATTAAGGATCTGCTCAATTGCGATTTACCTACGGGTTCTAATAATATGTTCATATAGATATAAACTGGTTTGTGATAAGAAAATAGTTTTTTGTTTAATACTTCCGCAAATAAATATTAGTCATTTATGCAAAACTAGCGCATTTCAAGAATCAAAAGTGGTATATTTTTGCCCAAAATTGAGCGTTTGGGGTGTCAGACTAGAACACTTAGGCTAATATCCGATGGTTTTTAGCCTAAGTAGGACCTACGTAAGTCCACCCAAAATGGTTTTGAAAAAAAAAGTGTTTTAAGTATAGAAAATATTTTTTATACAAAAAATAGTTTTTGCATATAATATATAATTATACCAAGTTATTTATACTAAATTATTTATATTAGGTTATCCAATTTTATTCCAACTTTTATCCCATTTTTATCCGTTTTATACAAGTTTTTTATACAAGTCGAAGAATATCGAAATCAGTCCAACAACATCAAAACGGTCCATGTCAGTCCAAGTCCTTAAATTTTAAAATGTCAATTTTAGTCCCAAGGTCTTCTAGATTAAACAGATTCGGTCCTTTAAAATTCAAACAGTCCGTTTTTCGAATTTTATACCATACTTATGTTAATTAGTTTATAAAAATTATTTTAGGCAACTCTAATGAGCGGTTTAATCCTATGGGTTCCAATATGAAATTTAAAGTGCATGTAATGATAATACAAAGCATGAATTGCAAAGTTTTAAGGGAGTTGGGCCTACCAAGCCCAACAGAAAAAATGCTCATTAAAATTCTAAGTCCATTCCAAATCCCGCTCCAAATGTTTTGCTCGTCCATGATTTGTGTTTGACTCGATCTAATGAGGTTAGCGGGCCTCGTGGAGGCCCACCGACGGATTTCGGGGGGGCAAGGATACAAACGGGGTACACATACATTAGTACATACTCACAATTAAAATTTTAAGTACAGGAAATTAAATTCCTAACTACTATTACAAAGGCAAAATTTAAATCACAGCTCAAACTGGGCTAGGCCCAGTGGTAAAGATAACCAGAAATGAAAAGCTGCAGCCCGGTGACTATCACTAGGCCAAGTTCAACAAAATAGACTAAGCATGTGTAATGGCTGAAGCCCAGGCCCAACTAGAGCCCTATACTCCCTTTTCTCTTCCCATTTTTTCTAAGTGTTGAGGTCCCATATACACGATATACCCCTTGATATACCACTCATTTTTACTCCAAATTTTACTAAGTGTCAAAATAAAATAGCCCATATACATAGAATATGCAGTGTATACTTAGGTGAAATAGGAGCAAAACCACCCTGACGAGGGGGCATACCCTCCATATTTTAAACTCAAATCTCATAGCAGTGATCACACAATCAAACTAACATAAAACCTTAGAAAAACTCTCAAAACATGCAGGTTCTAAGTTGAAAGACTAGATGATCCAAAGATAGTTTATGAAGTGAGGTAATGATAGTCTAATGGCTTAATGAATGCCACAGGAGGACTTGACTAATGCAAGAGGAAGAGGATCAAGTAGTTTTCAAACAAGGCTAGTCATGTCAAGCATTACAAGTTCTGAAATAGTCATAGTATAACCAAGAGGGCATAGCACGTCTTCTAGATAGTAAAGCAAGTAATATTGACAGTTGTCACGCCCCGAAGCATGGCCTGGGCGAAACACGGCACTCGGTGCCTTACTGCATGTGACCGAGCGAACCACATGACTTGCTAAATCATCATGAGGCATAACATACGCGAAATATAGCAAGAAATGTGATGAGCTTTTATAAAATATGAGATGTCATAATAATTTAATGAAATAATTGTTTAAATCATGAATGCGGAAATATCATAAATTGAGCCAAGGATGGCTACAGGACTCTGAGTACCTGATATAACTGACTAACTAGTCTATGAAACCTCTAATCATGAGTCTTGACTGGAAAACTTACTTGCTGCGACAAGGCCCCCAGCATACCTTTAAATGCATAACTAATAAAATAAATATAACTGACTAAAACCCCGAATGAGATGGGATTAACCAATAAGCTGATACGTGTAGAGTCCTACTAAGCAGATGCGTTGTCCAGTAAATCTATACCTGCATCGTGAAATGCAGGCTCCCAGGCAATAAAAGGGGATGTCAGCACATTAAATGTACTGGTATATAAATCAACTGAATGAAATAACATGGGACATGGAAATAACATAATAGAGACTGAACTGAAACATGATCATGAACATGAGTACATATACATATATAACATGTGTAAAGTATCGTGAGTAGGAAGAGCAGTAAATATAACCGACAACATAGTCTGGTACTTGCGTCCTACCAGCAGAACACTCACGCCTTGCCAGGGACATGAGATTTAATAATATTATGAAAGGATCCAGTCATTACGAGAGATCGTCCTAAGCATGGGTGGAGCGATCCTCATCCTACGGTAGCTACGTAATTTCAGGCTGCTTGAAGCCTTCTCGGTAATTAATGCAACTCCCAAAAACCTGAACAGAGAAAATAAGTGACACTTGCTGCCCATGGTTTCATGAATCATAACTTGCTTGTACGTGGATATCATGAATTATAACTTGCTTGCATGAACTTGTAAAACATAGTATTTTCTTGAAAAATATCATAGCATATCAGAACTTGCATGTAAGAACCCATGAAATGAGATATATGAGTTTTCATGGATTACGGACTGATTCTCATAATCATATGGAGTTATTAAGAACACGATGATAGAATAATAGCAATTCATACATAATATAATCATGGACATGGACCTAGGGTTGTTATGAGCATGGTATAGAAACCCTAGTTTTCGTAAAGATTCATACTTTATGGATTAAGAGGCGTGGGGAAAAACAATGGTGTTCCCACACATAGATAATAACTCAACATACCTTAATCGCTCCAAAACTTGAATTAAAGACTTGAACTTTGAAGAAGATTTTCAAAATCTTGAATCTTGAACCTTGAGATGGGTTTTCTTGAAAACCCTAGGTTAGGAAAAATGATTTCGCTTAGAATCCATGTATAATCATTAAAATTCACTTGGGAACACATGAGAGAGACTTACCTTGATGTATGAGGATGAGGAGAAGAGAGAATGGTCGTTCTAGGGCTTGGGGATGTGAAGAATGAAGTGAAAAAGCCTTAAAATGAAGTTTTAAAATTGCTATCGGACCTGTTTTACGCTCCATTTTACGGACTGTAAAAGATTTACAGTTCATAGATCCTACCGCAAATCAATTATAGTGATTTGGGCTTTCTAGATCTGTTTTACGCCCCAAATCTACGGCCCGTAGATTCTACCGTAAATCGGCAGAATACTATTTTAGTAAAACGGGCATAACTTTCTGTACAAATGTGTGTTCGACCTCCATAATATACCGTTGGAAAGATATTTCAAAGATCTACAACTTTAAAGAAGGAAATTTTCCCAAATTCCTTACATATTTTTCTGTATACTCATTTTAAGAGTATACTCATTTTAAGTGAGACATGGTGCAAGCTCACTTGAAAACACGCTCCGTAGGGTAGCTTCCGACTTTCCTTTGCTCAAGGACTCTTCTAATGTCTTGATTGGGCTTCAAACACTTCCTATATCTCCCATATTGATTCCATTAGACCCCCCATCTTATGCATTAAACCTTAGCCCGAAGATCTGAGATGATGCAACAAGATATGAGATGATGCAACAGTGGAGGGGGTAATGGAGCAAGGTGGCACAAGATTAAGAGATGGGGAAGAAAGAAGGGAAAGAAACAAAGTACAGGCCATGATCATCACACTTGGAGTCCTAGTTCCTAAAATTTTAGGGGAAAATCATCAATTAAGAGGGGATAAAATGTTGAGCTACCCAATCAAGTACTCATTTAAGTGAACAGGAATCTGAACAAATGCTAGAAACCCTTACTTACTACTGATCAAAGGGTCACAGAAACAAGTTTTAAGATTTAAAGTGATCTTATGTTAATTTTAACTTAGAACAATCCAAGTAATAAGTAAATTCTGAGCATAAGTTTACAAATGATTCCCAAATTCCCAAATCCTAGTTTAGATTCAATCACAAGTCATAAAGGGTTTCAGTTAAATACAAAGATTATCTCATAGAGGTAGTCACATAGGAAGCATTGCCAAAATTTCAAGATGACAGTTTGTACTCAGTTTTATTCTCAGAGTTCAAGCAAATAAGTTTCACACAAATGTAAGGTTAAACAGAGAATGCCATGGGTAACCAATAAGTCCATGATAAGATGAAAGGGACATAAAGCTATCCTGGGTGCAAACATGACTCAAAAGCAGTCAATTAAGTCACAAATGACAGAAAACTCATATAAGAATGGTTACAAATCCATGGAAGTCCAAATCATAACTAGAAAAGGTTGATACTACTCACCCTAGGTCAAACAAGGGAGTGTCAAGCATATTTTAGCTCAAACAAGCAGGCAAAATTAAGAGTCACATGTAGGAGATCCTCAGAAATTCCCAAAGCAACTACAAGAGGGGCACAAGTATACAAGTGCTATATCTGCTTTCTCAAAGCCATTTTAGTTTCAATTTCAGCATTACATTCAACAAAGTCCAATTTTAACAGGTTCATGGTATGACTTCAGAAAGGAAGTTTTGACCAAGGGTCCAGTCTTAAGCTAGAGTGCAAGTCAGGGCACAAACTCAAGTTATAATAAGTATCACAAGCTCTAAACACTTTAAGTAAACCATTAAAGGAAAGTTTGGTCATAAACCAACTCCCAAGAACTTAGCATGATTCAATAATTTCAAACAGAACCCAGGTACAGTCTGTAGCAAGCATACTACTAATGATGAGGCAAAAAATGGCTCAGTGCTCATATGGCAAACAAGTAAGGTGCATCCTGCTTCTCCTAGGTCAAATGATGATGTATTCAGGAACAGTATGAACAAACAATGAGTAGGGGACAGTGTATTCAAGTTCCAAGAACAATCACATAGAAAAAGAAGGAAAGGAGGAGTTAAATTGTGGCTATACTTAGTCTCAGACACCCTTTTAGGTTCAGTTTTAGTTCTATGCATTTTTAACTTCTATATGATCTAGCTGGCAAGGGTATTTAAAGTCTAATTCATCAAGGCAACCTCAGCAGGGGATGCTACACTATAATCTGAACAAGTGATTGGCACCCACATAAGACCAATCAAGACTTAAACCATTCTAAATAGATCAATAAGAGAAGTTACAGGTTCATCAAGTTCCTATTTTGAACAAATTCCCAATTTTAGAGGCTTCAAATTCACACTTAACAATTTCAGGATCCACAAAGCAAATTAAGTGAATGATTTTTACCTTTTCAAGTGCTTACCAAGATCTAAAAATGACAAAGTGTATACAAGTGAACCCAAACAGTCACATAAACATACATATCCTCTTCTTGTTGTCTTAAAATTCATTTAGTGAAGAATAGAAGAATCAGAGGTTTAAAACTTTTTAAAGATTCATAAGATTTTATAGACAGACTAATTGATTTAGGGATTTGAAAGCTATTTTTTGCAAATCTTTTAAAGAGAATCAATCTTAAAGGAGTGAGAACAAGTTCAACATAGATAAAACAAGCAAAATAAAAGAACTAAATACCTTCTAGTTCAATATATGTAAACAATACAAGAACAAACTTCATATTTCAGATTTTTAAGGTCATTTTTAAATTTGAATTGATCATAGGGGGGGTCATATAAGTCCAAAACACATGACAGACCTCACAATCTTCAAAAATTATACTCAAACAGACCATTTCAAGGGAAGATAAATACTTAAACTCATTTTAACTCAAGTGTATGTATTCATACAGGACAGGTAATACATTTCAAAGTTCCAAGATGATTTTTAAGTCAAAAATGATCTTAGAGGATCATACAGAGTTCAGACATATGACATATATCAAAAATCTCAGGAATATGCTCAAACAAGCAATTTTAAAAACACAGATGAGACTTAAAATCATTTTCAGGGCCAGTTTTCATTCAAAAGATCAGTTACTATTTTTCTAGGGTCTTTTTAAGATGTCTTTTGGACTAGGTCCCATTTATTATCAATAAACATGGGAACACAAGCTGGTTTTCAAGATTTCACACAGTTTCTAGATAATAATCAAAGATAACTACCTATGAATCAAGTCACCAATCAACAAACTTGAAATGGACTTAATGCAAACAAAACAAGACTATGGGTGTACAGGAATCACAAAACAAATGTCCAAGTAGTTCAAAAATGACAAGATGACACTCCGGCCCTCAAAACCATAAATGAAACAGTAAACCAAAACAACACAACATAGAAAGAAAACAAGAGAAACCGAACTAATATCTACTTCATTTTAAACTTCATTTTCTACATTAAACCCACTAATTAACACTTAAAGGCCCTCTTATCCTTCCTCATTATAACACAGTAGCCTTATAACCTCAAAGAAACAGTAACCAAACAAGACTTGCACCAATAGATCCAAGAAACAATCACACGTGAATAGACACAAACATTAAGTTCTTTAAATGAAACCTTAAAAATTTCAGAATCACATAAAGGCAGACAATGCATTAAACATATTGAAATAATGAATATAAGAAGGCAAGAATAAGTTAGTACCTTTCTATGGGGCAACCAAAAGATCAAAGGGGAGATTGGGATCCAAAGCTTCAACACCAACCAAGACCTTAAACCCTTTTTCAATTTTCCAGGAAAATCCTTTGTCTTTTTAGTAGTGTAGGCTATAGAGTAAAGTATATTAGTATTATATATTGTATATTATAGTGTATCCGGGGTGTATTGTAGGAGTATAGTGATATATAGGCTAGTATACTTAGTCTTTTTCTAGGGTATCAAAAAAAAATCTATAATAACAAAACTTTCTATTTATAGGCAAATCCCTTCAACTAGGGGTAAAATATGGTAGGGAAAATATATCAAAACAGAATTTCCACCCAAAACCCCCAGATTTTTTGTCTCTCCTCCTGAAATTCGAATTTCAATAGATAACACAACAAAAGTGACAACTCATTGTACCCTAAAATCCATGAAAAATATAATAAAAATCAGAAATACCAAGGTAGTACGAATACAGCAAATTTTGTACCACTGTAATAGTACAATTGTACCAAATAGTACAATGAGGATAAAATCTCCAAATTTATACCTTAGCAGTGAAATATCTAGGAAGTTTCCCCTAGATTCTTTATTTTAATGCATATGGTGCACAAGATGGCTAAGGGCTCAAGGCGCTGCCCATGGCAACCATAAACACATAAAGAATCTGAGTAACAAACCTAGTATGATTCAATTTAGGCATAAATACGAAATTTGAATGAAAATAAACCTGAAAATCATGAGTAATCATGATTAAGAGTAAAACCCCTCAAGAAATTGGCCAAGAAAGACCCCGAATCGCCATGAATAAGACACAGTTAAGGAAACCCTAAAAGATTGCAAAATCGCCTCATGAAAGATGCGAGGGAGTCGGGTGGAATGAACTGAAAATGTGGGGGTGTGAAGTTTGTTTTAACAAACTTCACACCCCTTATTTTTTTTTTTAAAACATTAACCCCCCTTAGTTTTAAAATAATAATAAAAACCCCCTTCCTAATTTAAATCAATTAGCAACTATATATTATAAATACGCGTATCACTAAGTAACATAGTTATTTAGGCTAATTAAAATTTTGAAATTCGTAAATTTAGAAAATTAGTTTCAAAACGAGCCTAATATTGATATAGTTACGGGCACTATTTAAAAATGTGAAAAACGCGGTCAAAATGAGCCGTAATTCATACGTTATCTTAATTAACAATTTTTCCGAGTTAGACGGAGCGGGATATATATATTATTTTTTGAATTATATTTATGAAAGTAAACAATTTGTAATTTCTTGTAATTGTCAATTTTTATAGAATAATAATTAAATGTCAATTTTTGCAAATCTCTAGGGATTTTTGAATTTTAAAATTTTTAAAAGGCCTCCTTACTCCGTCTTGGACTTGGGAATTTTACAAATTAGAATACACATTATATGAGGTGAAAATTAGGTGTCAACAGCGACCAGTTGGTCGAAGTGAAAAAGAATGAACCTTTGATCATGCGACTATTCAGTCGTAGCCTGATCGGCCAAGTAGCCGAATGGTTTGCCACACAAGACATGCACCAATGGCTCATTTGGGAAGATATGGCGGAATCCTTCATGGAGAGGTTTCGTTTCAATGTTGAAATCATCCCAGACCGCTACTACCTCGAGAAGGTCAAACAGAAATCAATAGAGAACTATAGAGAATTCGTCTACGCATGAAATTATATAGAGCTCGTGTGCGGTGAAATACCAATGTGTGAAGGAGAGGTAGTCTCCGTGTTCATCAGGTCATAAGAGTCTGATTTCTATGATAGGATGTTATCCATGGCCGGGAGGCTATTTTCTGAGTTGGTAAAAATGGGAGAAGCTATAGAAGATGGTCTCAAATCTGCAAAGATCGTCAGTATCTTCAATAAAGCATCTGGACAAGCCACTGCGGGAGTCTTCCACAAAAAGAAAGAGGATGTGGCGAGCATATCCCACATTCCGAACCAAAAAGCAAAAGAACCACCATCTTCTGACTAAACTCCACCCCTCGTGAATTACTCCGCTCCTTCATACAACCCAGCACCCGTATATTTCATGCAACCAACCTTTTCCACTCGAAGTATTGGCCATGTACCAGCCTACACGGCTTCACCCAGTGTCCGTGTGTTTGCTCCTGTTTATCACCACTACCACAACAAATATACCAACCACCACCCCAGCAAAACTACCGCCCACTGCAGAACAACCCACCACAAGCCTATTAACCCCAAAATTACCAAAATTAACCACCACCCCCAGCATACAATGCTCTACGTCCAGCTTTTGAGAAAAGGCCAGTAAGAGAATTCACGACGCTCTTCGAGCCGAGGGCTCGGCTTTTTGAGAGACTACTAACTGCGAGATTGATTCAAAAAGTCCCACCAAAACCAACACAGCCCAGGTGTAGGTTCTACAGGGCCGATCAGACTTGCGCCTAACATTCAGGAGGGAATGGACACAGCATGGAGGATTGCATAAACCTAAAACACAAAATTCAAGATCTGATCGACAAAAGAGAAATCATCCTGGAAACTGTAGCTCCCAATGTAAACACAAACCTGATGCCAAATCATGAAAACAACGGGGTCCACATGATAAAGAGAGACGAAGCGGAAGCTTGCGGGCGTTGGCCCCCAAATGGTCGAGTCTCTTGAAGCTACAGCTTTTTTTTTTTCCTCACACTCCTAAAAAAAGAACGTCCCAAATTTAAGGTCTTGGTCCTTTTAGGCCGAGAGTTCCCAAGGCTATACCAATGTTCAGGACTTTGGTCCCAGTACCCGTGGTAGCCCAGGTAGTGCAACAGATTGTGCCTAACGCTAAGAAGCCAATCACTATACAAGCAGCTATGACCCAAGGCATGACTCATTCAGGAAGATGCTACACTCCTGAAGAATTTACCCAGAACGCCACAAGGAAAGAAAATATCCAGAGAAAGGTGATAACCGAACGAGAAGCCGAAGATTTTTGGCGACGCATGCAGCCAAAAGATTATTCCAATGTTGAGCATTTAAAGAAGACGCTGGCACAAATCTCAGTGTTATCATTGTTGGCTAGCTCGCTGTCACACAGGCATGCCCTCATGAAGGTGTTGGATGATGCACATGTACCGGCTGGTACGAGCAGCGAGGATTTAGCGTACTAGTGGCCCATATCATTAGGGAACACAAAATATGCTTCTCCAAAGAGGAATTGCCAGTTGAGGGGACCTCTCACAACAGAGCCCTCCATATCACCTAGAATGTCGCGACAAGGCCGTAGGGAGAGTACTTGTGGATAATGGGTCGGGCCTCAACATCTGCCCCGTACCCACATTAACACAGCTTGGCTGTGATATAGGCAAGATTCGCCGCCAGAGTGGGACAAACGTCAGGGGATTTGATGGATCTCTAAGTGATTCCTTAGGAGAGATAGATCTATAAATCCAAGTCGGATTTGTATCCTTCACAGTAGAATTTCAAGTCATGGCAATCACTGCCAACTACAACATGCTCTTGGGAAGACCCTGGATCCACTCCGCCGGTGTGGTACCATCAAGTCTGCACCAGGCCATAAAATTTGAATGGCAGGGCCAAGAAATTGTGGTCGAAGCTGAGAAGGATACCCAGAAGCATCCTTACAACATTATACCAGCAATCGAAGGGAGTCCCAATAGATCAAACTTCCACGTGGTGGAATACGTTGGGGCCACCCACTCAGAAGGGGAGGTCGACAGACCAATGCCGGCAGTCTACAGAATGATTGCCTCCACCATGCTAAGAAACAATTTTGAAACAGGAAAAGGTCTAGGAAGGGACCATGAAGTGATAACAGAGCCTGTGCCAATCCCGAAAGAAAATTACCGCTTCGGTCTATGGTATGCTCCTAGTGAGGACCAGCTTACAAAGGCTATCAAGAGAGAGCCCAGAATGGGGAATCTACCACAGCCAATTCCGGGGTTGTACCAGAAATTTCTCGACAAGACACCTGTAATAGTTTGCATTTTTGCGGACGGGGTTAGCGCTCGAAAAAAACTACTTTGAAATCATTGGTGCTCTTTCGGACTTTATTTTAAAAGAGTCGCCACCTAATTTTTAAGAAATTAGGAAAACCAGTTTTGAAGGGTTTATTCATACGTCGTGAAAAAATCCTTCTTAATCCAAAGTTCTAGCTAAGCGTTCTGGTGATCCCCAGGGGAGGGTGTTAGGCACCCTAGTATTAAGGATCCATACTATACGGTTGACCTTCGAATTCCAATGTGTGAGTATTTGCATGAACTGTTTACTTAGTGTTTATTTCCCGAAAGAAAGCCTGTCATGTTGCATATCATTTTTTAAAAAGAATTGAATATATTCCCTTTACATATAGGGTATTTAGGTTCGGATTTATAATATCCGGGTATAATTAGTTCCTTTTATATATAAGGATAGTAGTTTTTCTATAAATAAAAAAAAATAGAAAGTTTATTTATTTTATAGTCTGGGCGAATAGGTTTTATTCATGCTTGACTCACACGTGGACCGGGTTAATCCATTTAATACATTTCTAGAACATCCTTACCTAAACTTTTTTATAATTATGGGCGTATAAAAATTTGACCATTTTTTATTTTACAAGAAAAAGAGATTCTTTATAATTTTGCACGTTTATCCTTAAGAAATGAATTGAATTTATGGCCAAATAACTTATATATATATATATATATATATATATATATATATATATATATATATATATCCCTTTTAAAAATGTGTTCCACCATTTCTTTATTGAATAAAGTCTGCATTTATTTTAAGGCAAAATTTAACTTTGAAGTTCACTTTTTTTTCTGGCCCAAAACACTTTATTTCAGTTATTTAAAACGTGGGCCTTGGCCCAGAATTTCTTTAACCATAGATTTAAAAAAATCAGGTGGTCTTTGACCAAAGAAAGGTTTATTGGGTTTTTAAAAGACAAAACTGCGTGGGCTCTGGCCCAAAAGATATTTTTTTTTAACATCTGGTTTTTATAAAAAAGGAATTTAGATGGGCTCTGGCCCAAACTACCATAATTTACCAACTCCAAACCCAGAAAAACGTGTTTCAACAATTAAAAAGGATTTTGTAACGAACCATTTTGTCGTTACCGTGATTTTTTCATTTTTGCCCTCGTGGACTCATTCCTAAGTCTCGTTAGAACTATTTTGACCCAAGGAGATAGTTGGCATGACTTCCTAGGCATCATTGTGGGCTTTAGAATGTTTATAGAAAAATTAGGCTTTAAGCGAAAATGAGTTGACTCATAGTTGACTTTTGAGTAAACGGACCTTTTTAGGAAATTCGTCAATTCCGAGAGATTCAGATGGTCATTTAGAACTTGTGTGCATATTCATTTCGATTCCCAATGCACTCGGGTGCATTTTGAGATCTGGGTTGAAAAGTTAGTTTTGAAGTATCGGGGGTTGACCCGGTCAACGAGATCTATGATGGGAATTTCGAGGCCACGAGTGCATTCGTAGCACATTTTTATGTATATCTGCATATTTAGTTTGTATCCGGGAGGTTCCGGGATGGTTCTGAGGGTCAATTTCAAGTTTGGAAGACACCAGAAAATTCTGGTGTTTGGTGACCGCCATAGCTATAGGATGACCGCCGTAGTGGTAGGGTGAAGGCCATAGCGGTACGGCGACTGCCATAGCGGTGGCACCATGGCGGCCTGTTGACTGCCATAGCGGCCGACGGGCCAGATTTTCAATTTAAAAATCCCCAAAACCCTTAGACATTTTCCGTAACTTCTAAACTCATTGTAAGCACTCTTGGAGGCGACTTGAAGGTCTAGAGAGCCATTTTATTCCTAGGGTAAGTGTCCTAACCTTGTATCTATCCATTATGATCTTCTAAGCATGATTTCGACCTTGTAATGACTAGAATCAAATGAGGGTTTATGGGGTTTTTCATGAAAGAGTTTCAAAAACGAATTGGCTTCCTAGATTGTGAATAAATGATTTTAATAATGTTGTTTATGCTAGATAATGTTGTATCTAGGCTTGTTTATCAATAACCCTTCTTTAGAGAGTTGAATTTTTTAAATCAAAGTTAGGGTTCCTAGACCCAAATTTGGGGGTTTCCATATAAATGATGATTTTGAGAATTAATTGAGTATTCCTATGATTAAAGTAATGGGTTTTGAACCTTTGGTATTGAATTTGGTATTTTGGTCATAAAATTCCCGTTTTTCCCTTGAGTTCTGTTTTCCCGAATTAAAGGGTGGGTTTTTGACCCGAATAGAATATAGTCAATATGGGTATCACTATTCATGGTTTCTTACATAGAATTCATATGTGATAGAGTTTGATTGTTTGGAGATGCTTTGAAAGACGAAACAAGATGTGGGTTCGTGGCACCTGTTCGGCTGCCAGGTAGGTTATGGCTTCCCTTTCGGTAGACTCCGGTTAGTTTCATATATTTGTGTGTTAGAAGGAATAGAGAATTCATGTATAGGAATTGGAGATTTGGGATGGAATCTTAGGATGGTATTGTTGTGTGATTTGCGTGTTCGGGCTTGTGGCCTGTAGATTCCTTAGGTTGTTGATGTGATTTTCCTTAATAGCAGTGGATATATGTGACTTAGAAGTAGTGGATGAAACCTATTTTCGTCTAATGATGAGAATTTCCCGTAATATGTGATTATTGTGTTATGCCATTATTAGTGAACCTAGTTGATAAATGGGAGGATAAAATGCACCAACGATTGTGATTGAGTCTAAAATGAGATGTGACGAATGATTGTGAGTGTAGGGTGAGATTACTTGTTCTAAGCTAATAGGCTGATTTAAGGAAGTGGTAATAATGGATATGATTGATTGACCTGTTGTGTGTTGGGACTAGCCACCCCGTTGTGTTGTGCTTGACAGTGTTATTGTGTTGCCTTGATGCCATGAGTTGTTGATAGAAAGTAGATCTCGTTATCCGTATTTGTTCGGATATATTATTGGCATACCCACTGTTGGTATTGGGATATTGACATATTGTTGGCATACCCATTGTTGGTATTGTGATATTGATATATTGTTAGCATACCCGTTGTTGGTATTGTGATATGATACATTATTAGCGTACCCCATTATAGGTACTTGTGATATTGAACTTGGTTGTTGATGTCGATACACACATTGCATACATTCTCACTCATTCGTGATGCATGGCCAATACCCGGTGATGATCCAGTATTATTGATTGAGTGAAACTGGTATTTTGATAAACTCTTTTACTTGAGTGATTGTGAAAAGGCCGATGTCCGAAGATCTATTCCGGAATCGTTGATTATATGAAACTAGTATTTGACCAACTCTTTTACTTGAGTGATTGTGAGAAGGCCGATATCCGAGGTTTAATTCTTGAATCGTTGACATATGCATTGCATACATTCTCTCATATTCATGATGCATGTCTGATACCCGGTGATGATCCGGTATCGTTGATTGAGCGAAACCGATACTTTGATAAACTCTTTACTTGAATGACTGTGAGGTGGTCGATGTTGGATTAGCTATTTCGGCATCGTTGTTGCATGGTCGATTCTGATGTTATCCCGGAATCGTTGTTAGTGCATGGACTCCGCGGGTCCCCCAGAGTGGTGCCGGTGAGACTCCCGTGAGAAATTAGCCAAGGTCCGTACGTACATTGGGCAAAGATCCCGGGACGGATGGGCTTAGACTTCGCGAGTCTGTTTGGGTCGTGCTACGGAGACGTCGATATTTTCGTCTGGAGTACATGTGTACACCTCATTTGCATGGCATGGCATTGCATTCATACATCTTGCATTGCATTACATTATGGCTTGTTGAGATGATTTGGTGTTTACTTATGATGATTGGATTCGGATTGATTTATTCAGATTCGGCACATTTGGGATTAGATGTTTTACGTAGGCAATGACGTGTACTTGGATCTGGATTTACTAATTGAACTTGTTGAGGTATCCCATAGACCGTCCGTAAGATTAGTTATATGTTTGGCCTCTATGTGATGTAGGATAACGGGTGTTTAATGATGAGTTGACTACTAGACTGAAACGATCGATTTAATGATATGTGAGTTCCAAGATCGTTGTGAGCTTGACTGGTGAACTATTAGAGTAAAATTAATGCTTAAGGGTATTTGATATACAGTGTGTGGTAGATAGACGTATGACTCGATTGGGTTGTTATCATGTTTATCTGTGAATTCTTTTACTGATATGTGTTACTAACCATTGTCGGCCTATGATACTTACTCAGTACACGTGGTTTGTACTGATATTGCACTTGCTACACCCTTTTTGGGGTGTAGATTGTTTCAGGTGATTGATCGAAGCATATGTGGAAATACGCGGTGTCTATCTGGAAGTCCTCTTCCCATTTCATTCCGGGACGGAGGTTGAGTTTTAGAATGTAGTGGTAATCTGAAGTCATTAGTCGCTCTTGTACTAGTCTAGACCAGGTCATGGGAAGATGGATTGAGTCTATAATCATGTCTTTGTTCTAATCATATGCACACCTGAGTTTATTGCATAAATATTATGATATTCCGCTGTTATTTCTAAATATCTATTGGTTTAAATGAATCATCCTTATCTAATTGATGGGTATTCAATGAGAGGGTTCACCTGCCGAGGTGGGAAAGGTAGGTGCCCGCACGACCCCGAATTGGGTCGTAATAGATTTTTTTTTTCTAATTTACTCATCCTCTTAGTTTTGAACAATACGTTATACTATCTTGCCTTCCAAAACCTCTTTAGGCTTGTTATTAAAACAAACGTGATTTGCTTCTTATTTTATATATTTTTTCAAAAATCAGTACGTGTGTTTTCAGATTTTCCCAAAGAAGAATTACTTTTTAAGGAGCTAGAGTCAATGTAAATGGCATATGCACCGTTTTGCCTAAGATGCCTAATTTGAAACATAAATGATTCCAATAATATTGTGGGTTTTTACAAGTATGAATATAGTACAGAAAAAACACTTTAAGCAAGTAAAGAGAGACATAAATATGTAAGGAAGATAGACTAGGGGTGTACCAAACCCCTAGTAACCATTTTCACCCATGGTTGGGCCTTCGTGTTATTTTCACCCATGACTGGGCCTTCAATATATTAGTCTCCCTTTCCTTTTCTTCTTAGACTCAACGAACTTGAAAGAATTTCCCTATTGGGCCTTTGACCCAATAGGGTGGCTGGACCTTGGCCCAAATGGCCATACGGTGAAGGAAAGAAACCAAGACCCTAGGTTAGTTTATATTTTCTTTGTTCTTATCATATGTATAACTATACACACATACATACACAGTGTCCTATTCATTTACAAATCCTATTGTATACACAAGTATACACGCATACAAGCATAATATCCTATTTATTCACAAGCTCACGTAATGTGCATATGTATTTCCATGCCTTTAAACTCAAACCCCAAACCTTGATGGTGGGAAGGCAAAGTCATCCCCCCCCCCCCTTATTCCTGATGCCGCATAAGTTCCAAGAGGTTTCATGAACCTCCGGCATGGCTGGTCACTAGGGGAAGGTTCAAACTAGGCCCCCCTCCCACCTAAACTGCCTCTCTCAGCCAACATAGCCATGGAAGACACAGATCCATATATCCACATACATGGCTTGGAATAAATAGGATAAGTCTAAATACACAGCCATAGAACAATTATAAATCAGCAAGAATAGATGAGCACAAGAAAAGAAGAGATGGATGGTCTCAGTAGGTATATCACTCTTATGAGCCAAGGACAAAGCAACTAAATATGATTTAGACATAGAAAGAAAGTAATCCATATGGGCATAAGGTGGCCAAAACTGAACTGAACCAAATAATCACAACACAAACAATCACATAGAAGTAGCACAGTCTCTAGCAGTGTTGAATCAAGTGAATATGGTTAAGTGTAAAGGCGGTAAAACATAGGGTGAACCAGCTTCAAGCCATGGTACAACACAATAGAGAAGATCAGCAGATTTGGCATTTACAGAGAATATGTAGAGTTATTTATACAAAATCTTCAAACAATCCTAGGGGTCCTATGCACAACCCTGAGTAAAGGTTCTTGCCATTCTTTTAGGGATCATATTTTAAAGTCTATGTGATTCTCACACAGAATGTAGGAAATAAACAGGAGAAACAAAGCAGTAATTCTAACAGACGTGATATGGACAAACTCAAATAGGTGAAATCAGAGTTCCTTTTGTTGAGACAGCCATTTACTAGTATATAGCACACAAGGGAAGCAACTGATCCCCTTAATCATTTATGATGCCAACAGGATCAAGAGCATAAGTAGGTTCAACTAGGCCAAGGGAATACCATAAAGGTCATGACTTCATTAGCTTTGACAGACACAAGTGAGGTCTTTGTATTACCCTCAGCAGAATTCAGTTAAAGATTAAGACAGCAAACAAAAATGGAATTCAAGCCAAGATCAACTGTAGAAAATGCCAAGAGACTTTAATTCCTAATGGTTCTATGTAGGATATACAGCTTTAGGTACAACAACTACATTTTCACACACACCTTAAGCAAATAGAAAGGTCAATAATCCCATGGATGCACAGAAGATTCAACATTTAAAGTTTAGAGTTTGAAATCCTTTTTAGACCTTTTTCCTGATCCTATTCTATTGCAGAAAGAAGTAGGTTGATTTTAAAAGAGGATGCACATGATTTAGATACATTCACAAGTGGTGGCCTACTCCTAGTTTTCTCATTTCTTCAAACTGGACAAGTATTCCCAACTCACCTCGTATTATTTCTAAGTTCTCTTGTTGTTAATGTATCCTTATTTGGTTCTAAGACTGCATAAAGGGGAAAATACACTTATTCAACATGACTAAGTTCATTCATTATCTTCCAATTGGACTTTAGACCATCTAAACTCAAGGATAAACCTCAAACATGGAAACATGATATATTATCTAAAGTATCACAAAGAAGGAATCAAATATATCCCTAAGACACTATACTACCACCTTAAATTGATGTAAGCCATTGCTTCCCTTCCTTTTAAGGTCTTAATGCTTCTTAGAAAAAAGGGAAAACAAACCATCTTTCAAACACAGATGAAGTCAATTCAATGCATACAGAACCTAAATATAGATATTAATTATGAACCCAGCCTAACCAAATATTAAGGAATCTATTATACCTTATTATATTATCCACATAAAACCTTTCTTGCCTTATTTTCCAACAACCAGTATTCCTACTTGAAAACCTTTTCCTCTTTCCAATTTTAAGCAATGACTGCAATCTTTCAAATTACTAGATATTATCTAGTCTAGTCAACCCATCCCTAAGGCATATCTAAGCAGGTCAACAGAGTTTATTTAAATCCTAAAAATCACCCATCAAAACCAGATTTAATAATCTAAATGAACAGTTATTAATGCACAAGAAGTTTATTTATAGGATCCATCTAACTCTGCAAAATGGCAAAGAGAACACCAAATTGCAAAGGTAGCAGGTTACACCCCATAGACTTGTGGGGCATGCCATGACAATCTCTTATTTTGGGAAAAAAGATACTGTGGGTCAAGTGATACCTGACCCTTTTTCAATCTTCTCCTAAGATGTCTTTAAAAGACTCCCCTATCTGTCAATTGGTTTCAACCCACACATCTACACTTATGGTCTTCTTTTCTTACCCTTGAGCATATACCAAAAGAAGACTGGACAATTCACATATTAAAGCCAAACATTTTCGTAAGGTTTCAGCTACAGTTTTTGCTCCTTTTTTTTATCCTCTTCTTTTACTCTGATTGGACTTATAAGATCTTTCCTACTTATCTCTGTCACACCCCGATCTTACTAGGGTGTGATGGGCACCCGTCCCCATCTTCGGAGCCGAGCGAACCCTCTCACTATCGTAACACTCGTATTCATATTGGGCCCTTAATCATAGCATGAATACATAACAGAACTTTTTCGAGAAACAAATATGCTTTCCGCCTTCTGTATGCCCAACGGTATCTATAATCACACGAAATCTGTAATACAACATATAACAACACATCGGCTTATGGAGTCGCTTACAGACCAACGTACTATACATATGACACTGTCTGCAAAGTCTCTAACATAGAACATAGAACCATATCATAGTGCTCTGACTCGGCAACACTCCGGAATGAAATGGAGCTCGCCAATCCACTGGAACATCTTCTGTAATGGCTTCTACTCATCTGGTGTACCTGCGCGGCATGAAACACAGCGCCCACAAAAAGGGGCGCGCACGAGCAATGTACTGAGTATGTAAGGCATGGATGGTAACATAGAAAGAAACGTAATCATGTGCAACAATAGTATGGAGATGTAGAGCATATCATGTAAGAGAGAGTACCCTGTACATATGAGACATATCATGTGTCAGGGAGTAAGCTGTACATATGGATCATATCATGTAAAACTATAACCTGTACATATGGATCATATCATGTAAAGCTGTAACCTGTACATATGAGTGCCCCTGAGGGCGGATATCATGCATGCTTATCCGGTCATGTCATATCATGTAAAGTCAGACACCGCCGAACAAGTCGGCTCGCCCACATAGCGCCGAGGCGGATAGTCGCATGCTTATCTTTCCTTGAAAAACATTTCTTTTCATATATATAGAAAATAGCGCCGAAATACATCGGCGATCCATTTAACCATAATATATATATATCCCGCGTCCGGCATCCCGCGTCCGGGATGATAACGTCCCGGCTACATGTGTGGCAATAACATGTATCCCTTCCCATATCCCCATGTATCCCCTCCTCCCCCATATATATACATATTTAGCATAGCATGAGGGGCCAAAGAAAGTCATGACCTATCGGAGTGACGTAAGGTCGGTAACCTCCGATGATGTTATGGAATAACCATGGGCGCTTGTCTCACCTTGAAGGAAAAATTTATATAAGGCGAGACTATCAATGGAGAGTGACATCATGAAAAAAACATGGAATCGGATCATAAGGCATCATTTCGTTTACTTTAGAGTCTTTTTTTAAAAAAATAGTCATCGTTCATGAATAAAATTGAGAAATCAAGAAATAGCTCAACATTCTCGTATCGTCATTGAAATCATAGACTTGGACCTTTAAACATAGAATCATCATCATCATATTCGTCGTAGGAAAATATTCTCATTTTTGACATCATCGTTGTCATTGTAAAACGTTTCAGAATTCTTTTCAAAAATAGGTTGTCAGAACCAACAAAGGAAAGTCGCGGGGCCCACGGACGAGCGTCACCCAATCCGGGCCCGCCTATGGAAATCATAGTCATTATACATCATAGGATCATTCTCGAGCATATCTAAGCCATTCGGTTCCATTTATGAAAGTTACGAACGTTCGTAGTTTCGGACTCGTTGCAGGAACAAAATTCTTTTGAAAACAAACTTTTGAAAACAACCAAATTATGGAAGCATTTATGAAGTCATAATCTAAGAATCATGCCTTTGAAAGAAAGGGACGAGCCTTAACATACCTGTGCCGCGCCTTACTAGCTACGCTTATCCATCCAAACTTGTTAGTCTACATTCAAGAGAGTTGACATAATCATTAGACTCATCACCATATACTTATCTCAATCCTTCAAACAAATTCATTTATATCCTGCCGAAATTTCGGCAGCATCTCCTCTGTAAATATACCATCCCCGAGAATCTAACTCGGCAAATTTTTAATCAACAATAATCCGGGAATTCAACCCGGCCAAACCAGCAACAACCAAACCAACAATCATAATAACAATATCAATAATCAATTCACAACATGTTCAAGACATTCCAACCCAAATCTTCCAAATGCCATAAGAACTCCAACAATACATTTATTTCTTTCAAACTCATAAACTATATCAACAATCCGCATGCTAACGATCATTATTCTCATGCACACAAAAATCTATATTAAAATCATATTGCTCTCCAAAACAGTCCACAACATTTCCGACTTCCATTTGAGTCATCAAACCTTCATTTTCATCACATAATTTACAACAATCAACAACCAAAATACTATATAACATGAGTTCATTATATTCTACTACAAACAGCCCCCTACACGGCCTAGTCTTCAACATGCATAATTCCATGAAGTCCATTCATTTCTACATGCCAAACATATGCAAACCATCCATAACAACATCAACCAACACATGCCAAATAGAATTAGTTTTTCATTTCTATGCCATACTACATATACACGGCCATACAACACAACACCATAATTTCATGAACTTTATTCCTTTCTACACATCACAACATGCATAAACACCTATAAAACATGTAAGGAAGATTGAACCTCATTTCCTTTCCATTCATCTTCTCGGCTAGGATTGCTCCTTGCAACAACGAATGGTTTTCTCCCCAAGAACCACTCCATGTCGTAGAGAACCTTCCAATTAGTAGGGAAACATGGAGAGAACAATTTTTCATAATCAATTTTAAGGGGCAAGTTTCGTGAGCCCTCTCTCTCCATGGCCGAACTCTCTCCTTTTTTTTTTTTTTTCCTCTCTCTTTCTTGAAATTTCTAGAGGAGAAAATGATGAACACTTGCCTTCTTTGGTCATACACACACCTATATATATATATAATGGGGCACATGGCCGGTCATGTGCCCCTCCTTTTCCTTTTTTTTTTTTTTTCAAATTTTCCTTCCTCCAAATTTCTCCAAGTTTCATGAAATTTCCAAAAGATGAACATGATGAAAATGACTTAATAAGTCATCTTAATGATCACATATATTAAGCTTCCAAGTGGCCATGGCCCACAACTACATGTGGCCTTATTTTTTCATGAACTACTAATTTCCAAAATTTCACCTTTGACCCCAAAATTTCCTTAATAATCCATGCCACTAGAAATGAATACGCAACTTATGCATTCTAGAAAAAAAAAATTATAACCTTGTCCTTAACTTCCCGCCATTATCTTAAAATATTCAAACGTACAAAATGCGAGGTGTAACATCCTTCCCCCCTTTAGAACATTCGTCCTCGAATGTTCAATTAGTCCTGTGGGGTCTCATAAGCACCTCGGCGGAGCCCCCTTTTTATAGCTATTGTTGTCCTTCATACTATCTCTTAGGCTATCCAATACCATTCTCTTGTCATACTCTTTTTCTTCACACACGTCCATTTTTTTTCGGCGTCGTGTCATTCGAGGTTTTGCGAAACCTCTCACACCACCTTAAATACCATTCCCGACTCCTATCCGCTTGTTGCTTTGGTCTTCCGATCTTGCTAACTTGTTTCCATGAAGGGGTCTCATTTGTAGCCCAAGCGTCCACACCAAACATATTACCGTATCAACTGTTTCTATCTCATCCTTACATTCCTCTTGCCCGCTTCCCCCCTTTAGGGGTGTACTTATGCCGTTGCCCGTTTATACTTTGCCTCATATCCTTATTTCCAATCTCAATTAAGCAGCACTTTTATTCCGACGTAAGTGTCCAAAGTCCTCTTGAAATGTTATCTTTACTTCAACTTATCTCGGGTATTCCCTTGGTATCCTCTTATCACCTTTCCCGTTTATACTTCTTTTCTTCACCGACCCGATCCGGCTCGTTCTACGCGTCCTCTTAAGGTTTCTGGTCACTCCGCCTACTCTAATTTCCTTTAGACTACTCCAACTTCTCATTTACTTCTTATGTCCGAATTTGTAAAATTTTCGTAAAACTTCCCAGGGGGGTCACCCATCCTGAAATTTCCCTCACTTCAGCACGCTTAACTTTGAAACTTTGAGAAAATACGATGCTTTAGCGCCCGTATGATTGCGTCCACCTCACCGCACGACCTTCAGCACATAATATTGAGTAGGTCGGGATCTTTAACATATTCCCAAAATGCCCTTTCAACATATCCCGGCAGCTATCTTATTGATACATTCCTACCTGTCACAATTCTTTTTCCTCATACCCTTGTCTTAATCATGTCACTTTATCCAAACCTGCCAATCCTTTCTAAATCATCGCCTAGTAACACAAGTCCTTCCAAATTTCCTTACTACCATATTTCCACCGACGTCTTATTTACTATTCCACCACTCATTCCACAGTTAACTTATTCCTAGAGAGCAGCCGTACTTTACAGCTTAGTCAACTTTCATCGCTACTATCAACCCGACTTTTCCAAAATATTTCTCAACTTGTATCCCATTCTCGTATTATTTCCAGAAAAATTTCGGCAGAGTTTCCTCTGTATTTCTTACTATCCCAAAACCTGCACGCAGGAAATACCAACAGTGCCTCACAGGGCCATCATCATATATACATATCATATCATATTGTATAGTATCATAGCCGCACAAGGCCCTCGATATTCATAAAAGTCCGAAAATATTAGACTTACCTCATATGCTCGTCACAACTACACGTGTTACACTTTCTTGCTTACTTTCCTTTCCAATTTCCAACTTTGCATTTCAATCGTATACCAATACCTTACTTGATATATGTCTTTCGTACCTTCGCTTACCTGCGTGCCTTGTAACCTTCCTTATCGTCAGTCACTTTCTTCGATCGACATTGTTTCCCTGCCGAAATCAAAGGTTAATATACGGAATTCCCATTTCCTATAACTTGGCTCTATAGCACGATCTAAGAGATGAAAGAAGAGTAACCATCCTAAATGCCCCGTAGCCTCCTGTTTATAAATGTGGCCGGCTTCACACCATAAACAGGACTCTACTGGACACGACTTTGCAGACAACCCCTAGACCGACCTGCTCTGATACCACTTTGTCACACCCCGATCTTACTAGGGTGTGATGGGCACCCGTCCCCATCTTCGGAGCCGAGCGAACCCTCTCACTATCGTAACACTCGTATTCATATTAGGCCCTTAATCATAGCATGAATACATACATAGTAAAATTTTCGATAAACAAATATGCTTTCTCAACTAAACATGCCCAACGTAGCTATAATCACACGAAACATAATGTATAACATATAACAACACATCGGCTTATGAGTCGTTTTCACGGACAACGTACTATACATATGATTACGTTCGCAAAGTCTCTAACATCGAACATAGAACCATATCATAATGCTCTGACTCGGCAACGCTCCGGAATGAAATGGAGCTCGCCAAACCACTGGAACGTCTTCTGAATGGCTTCTATCACACGGTGTACCGCGCGGCATGAAACGCGAGCGCCCAAAAAGGGCGTCAAGTACGAGCAATGTACCGAGTATGTAAGGCATGGATGGTAACATAGAAAGAAACGTAATCATGTGCAACAATAGTATGGAGATGTAGAGCATATCATATAAGAGAGAGTACCCCGTACATACGAGACATATCATGTGTCGGAGTAAGTCGTACATATGGATCATATCATGTAAAATCGTAATTCGTACATATGGATCATATCATGTAAAGTCAGAACTCCGTACATATGAATCATGTCATGTAAAACCGTAACATGTACATATGAGTGCCCCCGTAAAGGGCTTTGTATATATGGATCATATCATGTAATGCTTATCCATATCATGTCATGTCATATGAATCATACATGTAAAGTCGGCTCGCCCACATAGCGCCGAAATACATCTTTTCCTTGAAAAACCCATATATATATATCCCGTGTCCGGCATCCCGCGTCCGGGATATATATAACGCCACCGACCGGATGGCAATGAATATGTATCCCTTCCCATATCCCCATGTATCCCCTCCCTCTCCCCATATACATATATATACATATATCATAGCATAGCATGCGAGGGAGCCCAAGGAAAGCTATGACCTATCGGAGTGACGTAAGGTCGGTAACCTCCGATGATGTTATGGAATAACCATGGGCGCTTGCCTCACCTTGAAGGAACAATTAATTTAAGGCGAGACTAACAATGGAGAGTGACAACATGAGAAAACATGGAATCGGATCATAGGGCATCAATTCATATACTTTAGAGTCTTTTAAAAAAAAATAGTCATCGTTCATGAATAAAATTGAGAAATCAAGAAATAGCTCAACATTCTCGTATCGTCATTGAAATCATAGACTTGGACCTTTAAACATAGAATCATCATCATCATCATATTCGTCGTAGGAAAATATTCTCATTTTTGACATCATCGTTGTCATTGTAAAACGTTTCAGAATTCTTTTCAAAAATAGGTTGTCAGAACCAACAAAGGAAAGTCGCGGGGCCCACGGACGAGCGTCACCCAATCGGGCCCGCCTATGGAAATCATAGTCATTATACATCATAGGATCATTCCCGAGCATATCTAAGCCATTCGGTTCCATTTATGAAAGTTACGGACGTTCGTAGTTTCGGACTCGTTGCAGGAACAAAATTCTTTTGAAAACAAATTTTTGAAAACAACCAAATTATGGAAGCATTTATGAAGTCATAATCTAAGAATCATGCCTTTGAAAGAAAGGGACGAGCCTTAACATACCTGTGCCGTGCCTTACTAGCTACGCTTATCCATCCAAACTTGTTAGTCTACATTCAAGAGAGTTGACATAATCATTAGACTCATCACCATATACTTATCTCAATCCTTCAAACAAATTCATTTATATCCGCCGAAATTTCGGCAAGATCTCTCGTAAATATACCATCTCCGAGAATCTAACTCGGCAAATTTTTAATCAACAATAATCCGGGAATTCAACCCGGCCAAACCAGCAACAACCAAACCAACAATCATAATAACAATATCAATAATCAATTCACGACATGTTCAAGACATTCCAACCCAAATCTTCCAAATGCCATAAGAACTCCAACAATACATTTATTTCTTTCAAACTCATAAACTATATCAACAATCCGCATGCTAACGATCATTATTCTCATGCACACAAAAATCTATATTAAAATCATATTGCTCTCCAAAACAGTCCACAACATTTCCGACTTCCATTTGAGTCATCAAACCTTCATTTTCATCACATAATTTACAACAATCAACAACCAAAATACTATATAACATGAGTTCATTATATTCTACCACAAACAGCCCCACACGGCCTAGTCTTCAACATGCATAATTCCATGAAGTCCATTCATTTCTACATGCCAAACATACACAAACCATCCATAACAACATCAACCAACACATGCCAAATAGAATTAGTTTTTCACTTCTATGCCATACTACATATACACGGCCATACAACACAACACCATAATTTCATGAACTTTATTCCTTTCTACACATCACAACATGCATAAACACCTATAAAACATGTAAGGAAGATTGAACCTCACCTTTCCTTTCCATTCGTCTTCTCGGCTAGGATTGCTCCTTGCAACAACGAATGGTTTTCTCCCTCCGACAACCACTCCATGTTGTAGAGAACCTTCCAATTAGTAGGGAAATATGGAGAGAACAATTTTTCATAATCAATTTTAAGGGGCAAGTTTCGGCCAGCTCTCTCCTTGGCCGAACTCCCCATATCTTCCTCCCTCTCTCTTTCTTGAAATTTCTAGAGGAGAAAATGATGAACACTTGCCTTCTTTGGTCATCACACACCTATATATATAATAATAATGGGGCACATGGCCGGTCATGTGCCCCTCCTTTTCTCTTTTTTTTTTTCTTCAAATTTTCCTTCCCTCCAAATTTCTCCAAGTTTCATGAAATTTCCAAAAGATGAACATGATGAAAATGAGTTAATAAGTCATCTTAATGCTACATATATTAAGCTTCCAAGTGGCCATGGCCCACACTACATGTGGCCTTATTTTTCATGAACTACTAATTTCCAAAATTTCACCTTTGACCCCAAAATTTCCTTAATAATCCATGCCACTAGAAATGAATACGCAACTTATGCATTCTAGAAAAAAAAATTATAACCTTGTCCTTAACTTCCCGCCATTAACTCGGAATATTCAAATGTACAAAATGCGAGGTGTAACAATCTCCATCTTTTAATCCTTAGCAATGAAGAATTATGAGTTATTATCAAACCATATGCTTCATTCATGCAAAAAGAGGGGAAAAAAGACCTCATGTTTCAAAAGCAAACCTCAATCCCTAAATTGTTCAAGACTTGACAAAACATGACCAAACTACTTCATTTTTACCCTTCTCTTAACATTTAAAACTTGTTAAATTTGAACACATAGGATCATCTATTAAACTAGGATCAATTCATGAATAAATATCAATGCAGATGCAAGAGTGTATGGCATACTAATCCACTTTCATGACACAAGTTTCTTCACTAATTAGATAAGACAAATGATGGAGATAGGAAAACAAACAAGAGACAGATTTTTCAGATCCTTAACAATTGTCTCCTTCCATTTTTATATCTTTCAATTCCAAAAGTGATCACTAACCAAGTTACAAACTAATAACCATCTTGCTAGCTGATTAGACTAATTACATTGATCTTAATTAATCTTCAAATGATGACTTGGTCTTATAGTTCCTAAAAGTTGATTGAACATTATATGTTTAAGCAACAAGTTCAGACAATAAACTAAAGCCCTGATCAAACCAAAGAAACACAGATTTCATACTCAAGATCCTTAATCACATTAGTTTTAAGATTTGCTACAAATCATAGACAATTAGCACACACTCTGGCCTAAACTAAGTGAGAACATGATCATAGGTGCTGCCATTAATAGTGTACCAACCCACAAACTCAAACTGAACCTGATTCCATTTTAATCTGAATATTAGTTGATAAAAAGATGCAAACTGTTAACTAGTCCTATCTTTATTCTATTCTATGTGAGTAAAGTCATTTAAGAAGGAAGGAGAGACAAAATGAATGTTCAAGGTACCTCATCCACACCAGTTAACAGTTGACACAGAAACATTTAAGTCAAACAAACCACTATGAAATCCAATCAACCCATTTCAAATGAGTTTCAACACAGCATTAAAACTGATTCTACCATTTTGCCTCAAATGAGTCACAAACTAAACACACAACTAAATGGACACTCTTTAGCAATAAGAACCATCATTAGCAATCATCAGACAACAAGCAATCTAACTAATGCAAAAATAAGTAGGCTAGGCTAGGGCAAATTCTAAATAAAGAAATAAAATGAAATCAAGAGCTACCTTTTATGTGCACAGCCAAGAAAAGAATGGACTTGGGAGCCTTATGCTTCCAAACTCAACACTCAGCCACGTGAAATAAAAATAAAGCAAGAAAATATTTTAGAACTGAGAAAAAACCCCAACTATTTCAGTCAAGGTATTAAAATTTTACTAAGAAGCTTTTGAAAATCGAAATTTTTAACTTCTTCAACTTTCAAACTTTTTCCTCTATTTTTCTATCTGCCTATTTTTCTCCTTGTTGTCCGACCTCTTTTTTTGTAAGAGTGGGGTTCTATTTATAGAACCCCAAAAATTCATCCAAGACTAAAATGAACGATGTGGGACAAATCCATTTCCAGAACCAAACACTCAGCAAAATAAAATTAACGACCCAGATCTAAAGGTATAACAACACATGCGGTCAGATCTAACCCTTCTTGGGTCGATCTGAACCAACAGCCAAGGACCAATAGGAAATTGCGAAGAACAATAAACAATACAACCCTAAAGCAAAAGAAAATCATGAGTTTGACTGAAAAATCTGAAAAATGAGTAAAAACAAAGATCTATTACCGTGTTTGGATAAAAAGATCATGAAATTGAGTGGAACATTTAATGTTTTCACCATAAGGAACATGCAATAGCTGTATCCATCAGCTATACTCTGCAACTTTGCCATTTTTGGCAGAGAAAGAAGATGAAAAATCGAGGCAGCGGCTAGGGTTACACTAAAGTCGAAGAGAGAGAAGCGCGGGGGCGGAGGGCGGTTATTTTACAAAAATGGAAAATGAATTAAGAGGGGGTATACCCCCCCCCCATCTATTATAAGTAATTGGACCAGGTCTCAGCCTGGCTTGGGTTGGACTCGGTCTGAATTTGAAGTATTAAAAAGAGGCCCTAACATATATATATATATATATATATATGTGTGTGTGTGTGTGTGTATACTTGGTGTATATATATGTATACCTGGTACGCATAACAAGATAAATATCAAAATTGATGAAATTTTAATTATAGGAAAAATTAGGACATAATCATTTTATTAAAATAGTTTTAAAAATTGATCAAATTTCGTTAATGGGCCTAAAATTATGAACATGGCCTTAATTAATTCTAGTCTAACTGATCATTTCAATTATGGCTTTGTTTGGCCTAATTAGCAAATTTTGAAATTAAGTTGCATTAATGACCTTAACAAATTTGATCCAACGAACTGGTTATCTCAAACAAAACCATTAATAGGATAATTTTGTAAAAATGACTCTAATTTCTTTAAATCATGAACTGATTAATTTAATTGTGGCCATGACAAAATATTTAGACAATAAATAATATATATAAAAATATCAATTTGCAATAATTAATATCTAATTAATTAACTAGCCTGATTAAAACATTTATGGGCAATTATGCATATCAAAAATTAGAGGTTTAAAAGGGTTAAATGGTTAATTACTTAAATTACTCAAACTTCATGGATTAAAAGGAATAAAGTATTTGCAAAATTTTGATTTTGGCAATTTAAACAATTAAATAAATGATTATCTTCTAAACAAAAGACCCTTTCTCTCTCTCTCTCTCTTAATTAAATTTAACAAGCATCTCATAAAATATCATAAAAGTACCCATTAATTTCCAAATAAATTTATGATGCCATGAAAATCCCTTTTTATCAATTTAAGGGAGTGAAATATTGACTTGGACAATTTATAAAAAATCATTTAAACCTTTCAGGATGCCCAACTCATTTTACTTATTATCCAAGGACTCTGAGTGATTGAAATAAATTATGGGAGGTCAAAAATTAGGTGTTAACAATGCCAATGCAGAATGGAGAAGAAGTTGATGGGGGTCTTGAGTTCTTTGTTTCAAGAAGAGGGTGCTACGCGATCACCGAGAAAAGTCAGGAGACGCTCACCGTACGCAGTCTGAAGCCAGGAGAGTGCGTGAACAATTAGACATCTACTCCCCTCTTGGCTCCTCGGTATAGAAATGGATTTTTCTTAAAATCTTTTGCTAAAAAGCGGCGACGTCGGCCGAGGCCCGAACGACCGCCTTTTTTAAAATTACTTCGCGATGTTTAAAAACGGAAATGGTCCGACTTTGTTTTGAACTAGAACCACAGTTTGTAACTAGTTACTCTTGAAATTAATGAAAAGCCTCGGTCTGCGTAAAACTGCTATTCTTATTAGATAATAAAATGAAAGTTTTCTAATTGACCACGCATAATAAACAACAAATAAGCCTAACTTTACTTTTCCTCGCCTTTTCAGTAATAATCGTAATAAAACAACCGAAAATGTCATGACGTGTCGTGACACGAATGAGGTAGTCAGCAGGAGAACGAGGAGTACGACGAGGCGACAATAATGCCGGAAGAACTGGTAGAGGAATTGGAAGTAATAGAAGATAACAAGAAGCCAAATATGGATGAAACTGAGGTGGTCAACCTCGGCGACGAAAAGGATGTCAAAGAGACAGGAATCAGTGCTTGTTACGCCCTATTTTGAACGGGTCCAATATAGTTTGCAACTTCACGGTTCTTCTAACTGGTTTTAAAAGGGTTAGAGTCGCCACCTAATTTTTAAGGAAAAATAGGAAACCTATATGTATTTGTGTGTCTACTCCATTTTTAGTCCACGAAATCTATGAGATTCTAGATAAGGGTTTTATTTACCCCGAGGGGAAGGTATTAAGCATCCCCCAGCTGTCCGAAGACAGGTCCCCTTAGACTTAGTTTAACCGAACACTAGAGGGGGATTATCTATCCGTTTATCATTATTATTACCCGTTTTCAAAATGTTATGACTTCATGAAAAGCTACACTAGGTGATAATATACTAAGTATACACAAAGTGTATAAACATGTATTTATATCAAGTATCAAATATTCATAAGGAATGTATAGTAAAAAAGGAGTATATAAAAGAATATAAAGAGAATGTACCTCGTAAGTATAAAAGTATATTTGTTAGTATAAAGAGTGTATATATATGTTAGTGTAAAGAATGTGTAACTATGTAAAAATGTGAGACTATGTAAAAATAAATATATCAAGGATATAAAGAATGTGCGTCTATGTATATTAAAAGAATGTATGTATGTTAAACATGTAAAGAACATATTTCAAGTGTAAAAGAGTGTACGTCAAACCTAAAATGTATAAAGAATTGTATAACTAGGTATATTAATGCATAAAGTATGTAAAAAATAATTTACGAATACTCATTGGTGTAAAGATTTTATATAACGACATTATTCAGAAAAGTGAAGTTTATTTGACTTGTTTCTACCGTTTAGTTAAAAAGAGTGCTTGTTTAATGAATATCTTATCAAAAGAATAAGGAACAAAATAATTGTAAAAAGTATTGGTAAAAAATAAGTATAAGGAATTGTGGATAAAAAATGAGTGAAAATGTGTAATGCCTCTAAAGAATAAAAGATTTGTAAATGGACGACTTAATATTTGCCTAGCGTCAAAAATGTGAATTTAACTTAATTAAAATATGTATTAGTGTATACGAAACAATATAACATGTAAGTTGCATTAAGAGTATATAAAGAATATAAAATAAGGGATGGACTAGTATTTTTGCCTAAACGTCAAAAGTGTGAATTTATTTAACAAAGTATTTATACCAAATCAATTTAATCTAGTTATGAAAGTATTGACGGCCTAAGTCTTGCCTAAAGCGAATGACGATTTTAAGTTTAACAAACAAGACGACGAGTAAATAAGTATATCAACCCGTCATTCCAAAAATAAAGTTTTCACTATACTATGAGTTTATGTTTTGTGCAATTATAAAAAAAAATGCGGAAAGTAAATACAAACAGTGATTCGATGAAATCTTCGGATTCCTTCTGAGTGTCGTCTTCGGGATGTATCTCCGGGTACCTGTATAAACACTTAGTGAAAGTGTTAGTAAGAGAATAAATAGCTATCGAATGAATTAAAGAAATAATGAATAAACTTAAAATAAAAAAAATCCGTCTTTTGTACATGGGAGGCCTTGGAAATCGACGAAAATTTCTTCATCGGCCAAGAGTGTAATATTTGTAATAAATTGTAAAATGAAAGAAAAATATGTTAGTTAAAGAAGTTTGAAAAAGTCCAAAAATAAGAGATGTGACATAAAGCTTTTAAAAGGTGATTTGACATAAAGCCTTTGAAAAGTGATATGACATAAAGTCTTTGAAAAGTGATTTGACATAAAGCCCTTTAAAAAAGCGATTTGACATAAAGTTTATTAAACTTGACAAAAGGGAGATAAAACTTGTTTTGACGCTATAATTGGTGTAGTATACACGGTGTAAGAATGTATATGTATATGATACATGTAAGAAATATAAGAATAAAAAAATGAAAATATATGTGAAAGTAAAAATAATGTATAGACAATGTAGAGAAAATATAAAGAACAAAATGTGTAAAAAATAATAAAAGAAAAATGAGCATGTAATGTGATGATATTGACAAAAAGGTAAAAGAAAATGCTTGCAAGTGTATGAAAAATATTTATAGGGGAGTAAAAAAATGTATGCAAATTTAAAGAAAAAGTAGAGAAAATGTATGAAGAAAATGTAGAGACAATGTATGAATGAATATAAACAAAATGCATGAACAAATATAAAGACAAATGCATGAATAAATATAAAGACAATGCACGAATAAATATAAAGACAATGTATGTGATGTATATAAAATATAAAGGCTATGCATATAACGAATGTAAAGACCAGGTATATAAAAGCGTAAAGACAATGTATGAAAAAAGAAGAGAAAAAAAATAAAAAAAAATAAAAGAGAGGAGGAAGATGCTAGTTCTAGTCTTCCTATGAAAAGAAAATATGGAGAGTGTAGAGAGAAGAAAAATATATGTGAGGTAGTGTGAAGTGGTGAGAAAAATGAGAGGGGAAGTCCTCCTTTATATAGGCAAAGGCAAAACCACTTTTTATCCAAACCCATGTGCCAAAATTATGGGCTTCACAAAACCATGGGCTTCACAAAACCATGGCTTCTTAAAACCATGTGCTAAATCTTATCTGTGTTTAAAAAATTAATTGGTCCGGTTTTCTCTGCACCGATGGACTGTACTAAAATATAGTTAAATAATAATGTAAGTATAAAATATAAATATTAATGTATAAGATATAAAAATGTACAGCTATAAAATTAAGAAACAATTATTAATTGCACAAAAAATGGTAGTATTCGTTGTACATGTGCAAAAATAATGATTCTTGAAAAATGACAATAAATTGATAAAACTCCTAAAATGAGGACAATTATCAATAAATCATCGAAAAATGTAAAATGTGTAAAAAATGTATTTCGCGCTCTTTAACGAATCAGGGGCTCCCAAAACGTTAATTTTAAGCACGTCGAGCAAAATTAGGTGTCAACAGTGCTCACTTGGGAGCTCCACAGAAAGATGAGCTCATAGCTCTATTAAAGGAATATATGAACGTCTTCGCCTGGTCATACGCAGATATGCCGGGGTTGAGCACTGAAATAGTGGCCCACATATTACCCATCAAGGAGGGTTTTGTCCCAATCAAACAAAAGACGCAGACATTTAAGCCAGACATGACTATCAAGATAAAGGATGAAGTAGAGAAGCAGATTAAGTCGGTAATAGTGGAAGTGACATCCTACCCCACTTGGGTGGCCGACATAGTGCCAGTACCCACGAAGGACGAAAAGATCCGAATCTCTGTGGACTACCAAGATCTCAACCGGGCCAGTCCAACGGACAACTTCCCCCTCCCAAACATCCACATTCTGATAGACAACTGTGCCAAACACGAGCTGCAGTCATTCGTGGATTGTTTCGCCGGGTACCATCAAATACTCATGGGTAAAGAAGATGCTGAGAAGACAACTATTATTACCCCTTAGGGAGTCTACCATTACAGGGTGCTGCCGTTCGGCCTCAAAAACACCGGCGCTACATACATGAGAGCTATGACTATCCTGTTCCACTATATGATGCATCGAGAGATTGAAGTCTATGTGGATGATGTCATCATAAAATCAAGGGAAAGCTCGGGACACACCATGCACTTGCGCAAGTTCTTTGACAGACTTCGCAAGTTCAATCTGAGGCTGAACCCTGCAAAGTGGGCATTTGCAGTGCCTGCAAGGAAGTTGCTATGATTCATAGTTTGTCGCAGGGGTATTGAACTAGATCCTACCAAAATCAAAGAGATTCAGGAGTCCACCGCCCAAGACCAAGAAAGAAGTCATGAGCTTCTTGGGAAGGTTAAACTACATTAGGCGGTTCATAGCCCAGTCAACTGTGATTATGGAGCCAATCCTTAAATTGTTCAAGAAAGAAGCTCCCACAAATTGGACGGAAGAATGCAAGAGGCATTTGACAGAATCAAGAGATATCTTTCCAATCCCTCCTGTCCTAGTGCCACCCAGGCTAGGAAGTCCTTACGTTACTATACCTGTCAGTATCAGAAAATGCTTTCGGGTGCATGCTAGCCCAGCATGATGAAGAAGGAAAAAAGGAGCACGCCATCTATTATCTAAGCAAGAAGTTCACATCCTGCGAAGCACGGTATACGCTTGTAGAAAAAACCTGTTGTGCTCTGACCTGGATTACTCAGAAGCTGAGGCACTACCTATCAGTGTTCACCACCCACCTCATAACCAGAATGGATTCATTAAGATATATTTTCTGGCAACAGATGCCCATAAGGAAGTTGGAAAAATGGCAGATGCTACTGAGTGAATTTGACATCGTATACTTCGCGCAAAAGGCGATCAAAGGACAAGCCTTAGCTGACTTGCTGGCAGAAAGTCCCGTCGACGACAAACTTGAACCACTACAGACTTTCTTCCCAGATGAGGAAGTAATGTCTATGGAGAAAGAGGTGACAGAACCATATTCAGGTTGGAGACTATTCTTCGACGGAGCAGTCAATTACAAAGGATCAAGCATCGGAGCGGTGTTAATGTCAGAAACAAGACAACACTATCCGATTGCTGCAAATCTCAACTTCAAGTATACCAATAACATGGCGGAGTATGAAGCATGTGCCCTCGGCCTCAGGATGGCGTTGGACATGAACACACAGGATTGTTGTTAGTCCGGGACTCCGATTTTCTCATAAATCAAGTGAAAGGGAATTGGGCGACCAAAAATGATAAATACTCCTATATGTAAATCGAGTGCAAAGATTGTGCGGGAGATTCAAAAATATCGATTTCAGGCATACTCCGAGGACTCAAAATGAGTTTGCAGATGCCTTGGCTACGATAACCTCCATGATCCAGCACCCCGAGAGTGCTCACATTGACCCTCTAGAGATTACACTGAGAGAAGGCAGGCTCACTGCGCCCACATCGAGGCTGAGCCGGATGGCCAACCATGGTATGCGGACATCAAGACATACCTAGAGAAGGGAGAGTACCCCCCAAAGAGTTCAGTAAATCAGAAGAAGGCCATCAGGAGGTCGGCTAATGGTTTATTCTTGAACAAAGAAGTATTGTACAACAGGACACCTGACATTGGATTACTCAGGTGCATGGACGCCGAAGAGGCTACAAAATTGTTGAAAGAGGTACACGCAGGGGCATGCAGACCCCACATGAATGGATTCACTTTTGCTAGGAAAATCCTGAGGATAAGGTATTACTGGATGACCATGGAGCATGATTCGTGCAAATCCGTGCAGAGGTTCCATCAGTGACAGATACACGGAGATCTGATCAAGGTTCCCCCCACAGAATTACATGTGATGAGCTCGCCATGGCCATTCATGGCATGGGGAATGGACGTCATAGGACCCATCGAGCCTCCGACCTCCAATGGACATCATTTCATCTTAGTCGCCATCGACTGCTTTACCAAATGGGTCGAAGCAACATCACACAAATCAATAACCAAGAAAGTCGTGGCTGACTTCGTCAAAAACAATCTGATATGTCATTTCTATGTACTAAGATCCGTCATCACAGACAATGGTGCCAATTTGAACAGCCATTTGATGAAGGACATCGGCGAACAATTCAAAGTATCCCACAGAAACTCTACCGCCTACCGACCACAGATCAATGGAACCGTAGAGGCCGTCAACAAGAACATCAAGAGGATCCTGAGGAAAATAATCAACAACTAGAAGAATTGGCACGAACAATTGCCTTATGCTTTGTTGGGGTACAAAACGACCACCCGAACTTTCACCGGGAAAAACCCTACCTCCTTGTCTATGGTACAGAAGCAATCATAACCGCAGAAGTGGAGATCCCTTCACTCAGAATCGTCCAAGAAGCAGAGCCAAATGATGAAGAATGGTCAGGAATCGCTACGAGCAGCTGGCCATGATAGATTAAAAGAGAATGGTGGCGGTATGCCACAGCAGCTATACAGACAAAGAATGTCTCGAGCCTTCAACAAGGTGTCAGAGCCTGACTCTTTCAAATCGGTCAACTCGGACCCAAGCGAGTCTTCCCTCACCAAGAGGAATACAAAGAAAAATTTGTACCAAACTGGTAAGGACTGTACATGGTCAGAAAGGTTCTATCAAGAGGAGCCATAGTCCTAGCCGAGATGGACGGACAAGTGTGGCCCAAAGTTATAAACGCGGACGCCCTCAAGAGATATTATGTTTAGGATTCCATTTGCTTGTAATCGCAATATCATTGCCTTATAATCGTATCTTTGCTGTAATCATATCTTGTAATAGAGCAGGAAAAGCAAATCATCTATGTAATGAACTACGCAATGACCTAACTTCCCCACAGTGGGATACGTAGGCAATCTATATCGGACCCGGTCATATTATCAGTAAAACCAAAACTCAGTTACTTTGTTCTGAACTACGTTCGACCTGAATTCCTGCTGCGACAGGATACGTAGGCGCTTTCGAGCTCGCCTTGTCATAAAGGAAAAAAAAAATCCTTAGGAAACCTCAGAGATAATAAAGCAGGAGAAATCAACGAGATCAAGCTGCAAGGACCGACATAAGAATCAGCCAGCATCAACTCTACACTGGGGCAGAATTTTTGAGAGGGTCTCAAATATTCCTACCAAACAATCAACAAGGAAAATGGCAAAACAAAGCCATACACTGGGGTAGAATTTTTGAGAGAACTTCAAAAATTCTTGCATAACAAGACAAAGCAAGGGCTCTCTGAGCTGATCCGGAAACTGGGGCAAAATTTTTCGAGAAAGATCTCAAAAAATTCTACCAGTTCAAAAGTCAGCAATCGTACCTCCCGGGAGAGCCAGAAGACCTCGTTCGAAGACACATGTTATGACAAAAGATTTTTTGAAAAAAAATACTCTCAAAGAAAACGGCACGCATTTTATAAATCTTACTTTAGATTTTCAAATACATATATATGTATTAGCATAATGTACGCCCTAAAACCATCTCTCAAAATACCGAGCGCAAAAGGGTTCAAAGGAGCATCAAGAGGAGACACCAGACGGGAGGACGGCAACGCTAACCGGCCTTTTAGGAACTCATGATTTTTCTGTGGATACAGGTTTTCGCAGGACAGCATAGAGATCATCGATCAAAGACAAGAAGCAAACTCAACCTAACGTCAGATAATCACGAGGGCCGCGAAAGGAATGAAACGATAAGGACACATCTGACCAAAAGGGTTAACAAAATAAATAAATGGCAAAGGGATATTCGACCAAAAAGGTCATATGACAAATGAGCGAGAAAAGACATATCTGACCACAAGGGTCATATAAAGAATGAGCAACCAAGAATATCAGGCCAAGAGGGCCACGATAAATGACCACAAACATACATCTGACCAAAGAGGTCATGACAAAGATGAAAAGGCACATCCGACCACAAGGGTCAATAACCAACACAAGGAATGAAAGAAAGATCATCCAGCTGCAAGGGCCATATCTATTATGTCCATCATATTTCCTATTACTGAGAGGGTCATAACACGTTTACTTTCCTGCTGCCAAGAGGGCCATTCATACCAACTGCCAAGAGGGCCATTCATACAAACTGCCGTGAGGGCCATTCGTACAAACTTCCGAGAGGGCCATTGCACGTTTACTTTCGCGTTGTTGAGAGGGCCATTGCACGTTTTCTTTCCTACTGCCGAGAGGGCCATTCATACAAACTGCCAAGAGGACCATTCATACAAACTGCCGAGAGGGCCATTCATACAAACTTCCAAGAGGGCCATTCATACAAACTACCGAGAGGGTCATTCATACAAACTACCAAGAGGGCCATTCATACAAATATATCATGAAAATATCTGCAATATTGTCAAATTTTGAAAGCAGGTTCACAGCCTCCAAAAAGGAGCTAGCTTGCTGAACCAGATCCCGACGAAGCGAACGTGGAACTTTTTCTTACGCAGCCGGTCAAGATAGAGTGCCCATGAGAGTCAAGATCTCCAGCTAGGACTTGGAAGCCATCCAATCTCAGACTTAGCCACAATCTGTCTATTTCATTTTTCTTTATTAAAAACAACGACCGCTCGGATACATACCGCGGAAATTCGAAAGTATTCCCGCAAAAGGAACATACTCTTCTCTAGTGAGTTGAACTACATGTGGCATAATTCCCAGAGACCAGGGATATGTAGGAGGGCTCAAAACCAGAGAGTCGGCTACACCCTGACAATTGTCCAGAGAAACACCGATCACAACACCGAGAATCTCAGAACTTTCTTGCTAAATCACTTGAAAGTCTTTAACTTAGTCGAACTACAGGTGGCCTGAATTCTCGTATAGCCCAGGATATGTAGAAAACCCAGAAGCTAGGGTCCAGTCGCATATGTGAATTGCGTGAAATTGTAGGGTAAGATAAATCGGGTCCATCAAAAATTAGTGTTAGTCAAATTTCATTGCTCAGGGATGGTCCCGCCATCCCCAAACACCGAAGGGGCAGTTGTTGACACCTAATTTTTGACCTTCCGTAGTTTATTTTAATTATTCAGAGTCCTTAGATAACAAATAAAATGAGTTGTGCATCTTACAGGGTCTAAATAATTTTAATAAAATTATTCAGGACAATATTTTACGTCTTTAAATTGATAAAGAGATTTTCGGGGCATTATGAATTATGACATTTATGGAATATTTTATTGGAATTAATCAAAAGCAAAACAATTTTGAATAATTACCTAATTGTTGAATCAAGTAAAAATCAAGTTAACAAATAATTATTTCTATTTTTGTCCAAGGTATTTGAATAGTTAAAGGAATTGACCATTTTATCCCTCAAACTTTAATTGTGTGTGTTTGCATAATTGTTTGATATTTAATTAAAGGGGTAATTTTCCAAACTGGTTTTGATTATTTAAATAGTTTTACATAAATGACCACATTTGAATTGACCAATTAATGGTTTAAGGAGATTGGGGTCATTTTTGCAAATTTAGCCTCCTAGTGGCTTTAATTGAGATGACCAAATCCATTGGCAAATCAATTAAGGTCATTAGCGCAAATTAGTTTTAATTGGTTAATTAATACCAAAATAAGGCTATATTTGAAATAATTAATCAGATTAAGATTAGTCAAGGATATTTTTGCAATTAGCTAGATAAAAGGTTATAATTGCAAAAAATCATTTAGTTTTAAAGCCAATTGAGGCCATGTCTGCAAAAATGGATTTAATAGTCGTTTTTAAATTAATTGCATCCTAATTTGATCATGCTTAAAATATCATGGTTAATAATTGATATTTTTAGCCTGAACCATTTGTTGGACTGCCTATTTGGTCCTTTCATACATATATACACACAATGTGTGTATATATATATATACACATTGTGTGTGTATGTCAAAAGGGCCCCTCCTCTTTTTTCTTTTCATCTGGCCAAGCCTAGGCCCAATTGCCCAGACCCGGCCCATCTTAAACATATAATACTCCCTCCCAAATTAATCAGACCCCTGAGGGGTCATTACCCCTCTCATGCGGCTAGGGTTTTCACCTAACCCTAGCGCCTCACCCTTCTCCCTCTCTCTTGCTGTCCCATCATTGATTTTAAGGTGGCGTAGGCGTGCAAGACGCGGTAATGGCAGGCAGAGAATGAAGCATTTATTGCTTCGTCTTTTTTCGCACTTTCTCCGACCAATCTCTCCAAACACAGTCTTAAAAGGTACAATCTTCGCCTTTTCTTTTGATTTCTTTAACTTGCAAGAGGTATGAGGGTATTAGGCTCAAAATGAGTCGTTGATTACCACCTCACCCTCATCTGTCCATTCAAAGTTGATGTCAAGTGAAACTTGTGAGAAAAACTCACAAGTCTCACATCGGTGGAGGACTCTTTTAGGTTTTTTTGGGGGGTTCTACATTAAGAAAAGAAAGGGAGGAGAAGGAGATTTGAATCTAAAAATTCAAGACTCAAGTTTATTTAAGTATAATTTTCAGGCTTTAAACTCGAAAAAGTCTTATAGTCTAAAAAAATTTATTTGCTTTGTGTCTTTGGTTGATTCTGTGGTTGGAGTTAGGAACATTGGAAGCACAAAAAAGGGTTTCCAAGTCCATTCTTGCACACGGCTGCACACACAGAAGGTAATATTTAATCTTGATATAATTTTTCTGCATTTTCCTTTGTTTTAATTAAGAATGAGTCTGATTAGTTTAGCTTAGGATTATATTTGTTTTAGTAAGTTATCAGTAATGGGCTGTTAGTTTGATGATATGTGCTAGTTCAAGTTGGGTTTTTGTTAATACCACATTAGTTTATGGTCATATGCCGTCATGATTAATTAAGGGTTATTTAATAAGTCTAGGCTAGTAAGAATCTGATCTTATTTGTTTGAGTCCATCAATGAAAGTAATCTAGCCTTCACCAGTTTGTCTTTGTTTAAGTATGGTTGACTAGGTACTGTGAATATGAATGATGAGAGTTTGAGTCTAGGATAATGTGGTTTTTGGATTTAAAATTTGCAACTTGATGTGGTTATCAACAATAGATTTGGAGGATGTATCCAAAAAAATGGAATAACATGGGGAGGTATAAAGTTTTATTTGTTTGTTTAATTTCAACTTGAATATCTCTATATGATCACTCAAATGTTTTAAAACATGTCTGGTCTGATGGTTTGGGTTAAGTTTGAGCTGCATTATGTCATTTAGATGTGATTGGACAGGGAGGACTAACTATGAGCGAATCTAGCTGCAGCTGGAGTACCTTTGTTTAAATTCTATTCCATGAAGTTTGTTATCCTGTTTCCTCTATGTCAAAGATTGAATGGAGGGTGTAGTTGTTACAGTACGTCTGAAGCTTTGAGTTTTTTGGGTCCTGTCTGGGGTTATCTTCACTTTGCATTGGTCTAGGATGAGGAATAAGGTAGAAAGGGTCTAGTATCATTAAACCTCCTAAGCCTTACCTTGGTTATTTAAGGTCCTAGGTTGATTGTATTCTTTTATATATATATATATATATATATATATATATATATATATATATATATATATATATCAAAATACTTTACGCTGAGTTGATTAGGGAATATAATGCATAGGGCATGATGTTGTGAGTTAGCATTTTTATGTGGTCTACTCTCTTCCATTATTTGATCATTGATCTGAAGTTGAGGTGGCCTATCATATCATGCACATTTGAGTTTGATCATAGTCTAGTTAACTAATTGATTAATGCAAGCTTTGTGTGACTGATTAAGTTGCTGATTTCTTTCATATGTTCCATGAGTAAGACTAGCTAGAATCTAAGTAAACTCTGTGGGATACCAAACATGAATCATCAGCTGATTGTTTGCCTTCTTAATATGTTGACGGGATTGATTGACTTAGGTAAATCTTTGATCATGCTTGTAACTTGACTACTAGACTTTAAAGGGTTAAGTAGGGCTTAATAAGTTAACTATGGCAGACTTGTGATAGTGATAAGTTGCCTTAAACCATCCCAAGGCTCTTAGTGTTATCACTGGGGCATGAGGAAGAGGGGATGAAAGGGGGGAGAGGTTTTGGGAGAGTAAAAGCTGAGCCTGGGCATGAACTGGAGGTGGTGACCAGTGGAACCCAGGATCCCTTTTTACTAAAAGGAGATTCAGGAAAAGGAGATGGGGAGGTAATGACCCTACCCTGTCCTGCTTCCCTTTCAGGACCCTAAGGCTCCTTCTTTTTTTTTTTTTTTTTTTTTTGAACTTTTTCTCATGGTCTTGGGATATACAAGGACCTCAGGTGGATTAGGAAAGCTTAGCTATATCTGGGAAAGGGATACACCTAGAGCTAAATAACATCTTGCTCGCATCTGAAAAGCTTAAGTCATATGTTTTAACTATGTCTTCAAAAAAGGATTTTAAGCTGAGGTAATTGGTTGTTTGTGTTGTGTTGTTTAAGTTAGGTGTCTGTTAAGGAAGCAGGATTAGGGAATGTACTAATAATGACCCAAGTCCATACCATTGAGGGACTGAGTAATGACCTTAATGTTGGTTGCCTACTTTTACTTATGATCATGTGCCTCTTGTTTTCTTTAACCTTGCTTTCTCAAAACTTGCTTTCTTGTGATACTGATTGAGTCTGTGATTGTGAAAACCTAATTATGCTATAAACTTCTTCTTAGAGACTTGTTCATATTAGATTTTTTTTTTTTGCGGGGGGAGGGAGAGGGGGGAACCATTATTAGGAACTAAAGCTTATCCAAGATCTCTTAATTGATTGCTTACATAATATGTTTCTCTAATCTATCTCATTGTTAAGGTCTTTGGAATTCTAATAACTTGTCTGTGTGTTCAATTGCATTTGCCTGGCTATGTTGGCCTACCTGCTCCTCTGTGATTTAGTTAGGAATGGTTTCCATCATGACACAACCTGATAATGTTCAGACCAGCTTATGATGCTTATGTAAAACAAAGGGTGACCTTAAGAAACCTACTAATGATAGATTCACCCATTCTATGACCCTATAGGAGCCTGATCAGGCCTTGATAATGAAAAAATGACTCAAGTCTCTCTATCTGAATGGTTTGGTCTGTTTAAGCATGGTTGTATCTGAACTTATTTGAGTACCTAGTTAAGAAATGGTTTCAATAGCAGGGTTTGGTATGGTCAATAGGATTTATGGGTAGACTAAGCCACATGGCATAGAGGAGCCTTTTAAAGAGTGCCTTGGAGAGAGGATCAAAGGGGAGGGCCAGGCATAGCTTAGTCCATAAAACCTTTCCTCCACATAAAAGGCACCATGGCACTTCTATAAGCCTATAGAGGCATATGCTTATCACATGGATGCCTTATGATCTTACAAATTTTACCATTAGATCAAGGGGTGCCACAAGTTGAAACCAAATTTATTTTGCCACAATGACTTACTAAAACTAGTGATAAATCTGTGTATATAATTGATTATTTTAGATACAAAGGAGGGTAGCTTAATCGGAGTAAGTTCTAAACCATAAGCTGAGTTATTAAAAGACCATTAAAACCATTTGAAGATTCTCCCTGAATAAGCATAACTAGTCTTTGTCCCTTTCCTCATGGTCTAAACTATAATGCACACAAACTCTATATGCTTGTCGGTGTATTTCCTCCTCCAGTGAGGTTTGACTAAGATTTAAAAGTTTCTTTTATGCTGTTTTTGAACATTGAAGTTGTTTACATCCTGTTCAGCTTGTTTTGTACTTGACTGTTTTGAATTATGGTTTCTGCATTCTACATTGTTGCCTTTTGATTGATATGGACAACCCTTTCCTATGGCCCTTCTTTATTTGTGAATATTCCTTTGCTATCTGGCAGTGTCTAACAATGTGAGCAATGAAGTTGTCTGGGTGAACTTTAGTACCTGTTCTGTAAATTGCTAGAAATTGGAGTTTATACCAACCTATGAGAATAGCTCACAAGATGCTTAGCTGATTAGTTTTGACTTGAATATGCCTTAATTTAGGTTTGATATACCTTGGTTAGGAAATTTGAAGAGAGTTAGGAGGGTAAGGGTAATGGCATAGATGACATACAAGGAGTATACTATCTGATTTACTATAGGTATATATGGAGGGGTTCAAGAGAGATGGAAAAATAGAGGACCTTTAAATTTCAGACCTTTAAAGAAATACTGGTTCAATCAAATGATTTCTTGGGCCATGGGCTTTAGGGATAGGGACTTAGAGACTAGATACATAAGGCATGTACAGGTTAGTGAAAAAAGGGAAGGGTATACATATGATATACACTTGATATACACCTCATATGGTTATATCATGGATGTATTAAGTGTACATGAGTAAACAAGTCAGTCATATACCGGGCATACACAAATGGAAAAAGGGTATAGAAACTGCACCTAGGTCTCAACTCTTAATCATATCTCCCTCTAGCGATTGGGCCTGGCCCAATTCAGACTCCGCTAAAAAAAATATAGACTAGACTTCACGCAGTCCCAAGGGCAGGGGATGAAGGGGACAATTCTGTTTTGGTCATTCTTGTGATTAAGTGTTTCCCTTTTTGAGTTATTTTTTTATCTTATATAATCATATTGTAATATTTGTTTGGTCCCCCTACTAAGGCCTTGAGTTTATTTTCAGTATTGTTTATAAATTAAATTATTTCCACATGTGGTGATACTTGTGCATAATTATGGGACTTTGATTTGTTCTTTGGCAATACTGGCCTAGGGAGTCGAGGTGATTTAGGGACAGGTCTTAGCCATTCCCCGATGTCCAGCCATGCCTGGGGTTCATGAAACCCCTTGGATCTTATGCGGCGTCGGGAATACGGGTGGCGACGACTATTTTCCCTCTGTGTTGTGAAGGTCTCGACCAGTAAAACCAACAACATAATCAAATGCCATAATTATGTAACTTGCAAGAGTTTGATATATATGTGCATAGTTACACATGTGATAAGTTCAGAAAATCATAAACTAACCGGGTGCTTTTTCCTTTTCCCCTTCAACACATGACCACTTGGGTTAAGATTAGCCTGCCTATTGGGCCTCAGGCCCAATAAGGAAAATTCTTTCTCCGAAGATATCGAGTCCGCAAAGATAGAATTGAGTAGCTTGGTGCGCAGAAGGCGCAGCCATGGGTGAAAATGGCCAACTAGGGGCTTGGTACGCCCCTAGTCTTTCTCTCTCCTTTATTTTGTTTCCTTTTTCCTCATTTGAGCTTTGTGTGTATTTGTACAAAACTTGTAAAAACTCATATCATAGTGGAATCCTTATTATATGAACTAGTAGTCTTAGGGAAACGGTACTTATGCCGTTTAGATTGACTTTAAGTCCCCAAAACCATTTTTTTCAATACCCGGACTTAGCATAACGATTTTGTCAAAATCAAATGGATAATTAGCCAAACTTTAACACATGCTAACAAGAATAAAAGGATTTTTCAAATCAAAAGGTTGTAAATGTCATTTTTTTTTTAAAAGTGAAACAAACTGGTTTTTTAAACAAAGCACACACATTTTATATGACTAAACCAAGTTTTCATATCCAAACCAAGAATAAGGATAAAATTGTTTTGGACCTGATCCAAATAACAAATCTAGCAAAAGTTTTTGGGCTGAAAAATCCCACCGACCTCCTCTCTTTTTTTTCAGAAAATAATGAGGACCCATAATGGGCCGAGCCCAACCTAATAAGTAATAAAAAGACTTTTGGGCTGAAGCCCACTTAGAAGTAAAAAGGGTTTGTGACATTAAGCTTTTAAAACAAAGTTTCATACATGAGTTTATTTGGGCTAAGCCCAGAAAATGGACGGGCCCTTTAATGGAAAATTATAATTTTGGCTATGAACCCGAGACCAATTTTTAGACTTATAAAGGACGTACATTCTTTAAATACACTTCAAACCAAAACATTCGTATATACAAGTTCTTGGATAAGGCGCTCCAAATGTATTAAACGGGTCGACCCAAAAAAAGTATGAGTTACGCATGGACAAAATTGTGTACTTAAACCATGACAATTTTATATTCTCTAATAAACGACATATATATAAGGATGACAATTTTTGTACTCTCTCTACAAACAAAATATAATAAACGACATATATATAAGGATGACAATTTTTGTACTCTCTTTACAAACAAAATATACCACCCTTATATATAAAGGGAGACTATTTCACCCGGATATTGTAAATCCAAATCTAAGTAACCTATATATAAAGGGAACATGTTCAAACTTTTTTTTACAAAAAATGATATGCAAATGACAAAGATTTTTTGCTGGAATAAACACTAAAAAAATAGTTCATGCAAATACTCATCCATTAGAATTCGAAGGTCAACCGTATAGTACGAATCCTTAATATTGGGGTGCCTAACACCTTCCCTAGGGGATCATTAGAACCCTTACCTGAAACTCTGGATTACGAAGGATTTTTTACGGTATTTGAATAAACCCTTCACCCTCGATTTTCCTAATTTCCTAAAAATTAGGTGGCGTCTCTTTTAAAACAAAGTCCGAAAGAGCACCAACAAGTTCGTAGTAGATTTTATGCACTCGCATAAATGCGAACCGTTACAATGCCCATTTCCATCATTTTAGACAGAGGCACTCCGTTTACTTCCCATTTCTGGAGGACTTTGCAGAAGAAATTGGGGACTCATTTGGATATTAGTACCACTTTTCATCCGCAGACAGATGGTCAGTCCAAAAGGACTATTCAGGTGTTAGAGGATATGTTGCGCGCTTGTGTGATCGATTTTGGTGGTCATTGGGACCAGCTCTTTCCCTTGGCAGAGCATGCTTACAATAACAGCTATTACTCGAGCATTGACATGGCTCCATTTAAGGCTTTGTATGGTAGGAGATCTCGTTCTCCGATTGGTTGGTTCGATGCATTTGAGGTGAGACCTTGGGGTACCGACTTGTTGAGAGAGTCCTTGGACAAGGAGAAGTTGATTCAGGAGAAGCTTCTTGCAGCTCATACTAGGCAAAAGGAGTATGCAGACCGGAGCTCAGAGTAGGCAAAAGGTGATCAGGTTCTATTGAAGGTTTCACCCATGAAAAGTGTGATGAGATTTGGGAAGAAGGGCAAGCTAAGCCCCGGGTTTATTGGCCCTTTTGAGATTCTTCGTCGTATGGGGGAGATGGCTTATGAGTTGGCCTTGCCACCAGGCTTAGCAGGTATTCACCCGATGCTCCATGTTGACTATCATTCTGACAGGTCTTATATCATCCAATGGGACTCGGTATTGTTGGATCAGAATATGTCCTTTGAAGAGGAGTCGATAGCAATATTGGATAGGCAAGTAAGAAAGTTGAGCTCAAAGGAGATAGCTTCAGTTAAGGTGCAATGGAAGCACCGTCCAGTTAAGGAGGCGACTTGGGGGACTGAGTATGATATGCGCAGCAAATATCCCCAGCTCTTTACCGATTCAGGCACCTTTTTCTTCGTTTCTTCTCCGTTCAAGGATGAATGGTTATTTTATTTGTATCCGAAGTAACGACCTGTTTGGTCATTTATGACATTTTACTCTTTTACCCCTATTGACCCTTCCCTTAGCTTCGTTAGAGTGTATTTGGCTCGTGGGTATAGGCAGGATGGTTCCCGAGATGATCGAGTGAGTCTTGATTAATTTTGAGGAATTTAAAAGCTTTTAAGTTGAACAAGTGAAAAAGTGTTGACCAATAGTTGACTTTTGGGTAAATGAGTCTATTTGAAATTTTTGTCGGCTCCATTAGGTCCGGAAGGTCGATTATAACTTGGAGGATGATTAGTTCGATGCCCGAGGCGCTCGAGGGTGTTTTGGTCCATTGATTGGAAGCTTGTTTTAGGCGTTTGGGAGTTGACCGGGTGAAGATGAACCCTTTTGGAAATTTCGAGGGCACGGGTTAATTTGTAGTGTGTTTTTATAGAGGGTTGCATATTTGGTTTGTATCCAGGAGATCTCGGATGAGTTTCGGGTTTTGGGTTGAACTTGGTGAAAAAACCATATTTTTCTGGTTCTGGGGTGCCGCATCTGCGAGACCACCTCTGCGGGGTTTGGTCCACAGGTGCAGACAGAGGGTTTTTAAGTGAGGTCGTATATGCGGCCATTTCTCCGCAAATGCGAGGCCACACCTTAGAGGAATAGTCCGCAGGTGCGAAAATCGCTGAATCAGAATCATTAAACTTCCTCAATTCGATTTATTTCCTTCCATTCACAAATTTCGACCTAGAGAGCTTGGGTAGGCGATTTTGTGGAGATTCTTCTTTTGGGTAAGTTTTCCACCTTCCTTTTGGGTTTTGTTGAGAAATGTATTAGATTCTAAACATTTAATCAATGGGCAACTAGTTCCTAAGCTTGAATCTCCCTTTTAATTCAAGAATCTTGTTGTGGGAATTGAGGGTTTTCTCCAGAATTGAGGGTTTTTTATCATTGATGAAATTAAAGCTCATTTTCGATTAGAATTGCATGAAACTTGAAATTGTGACTACTTAGGCTTGTAAACTAATTTTTTTCGATTTTACCCTTGTGGGCCCGAGGTCATTTTTGAGTCGTTTTAGAAGTATTTCGATATGGGTGTCCTTAGACTCGTAATCTAATGTAGAGTATATTTGATAGACTTTGATCGATCTGAGGCAATTCGGAAAGGCAAGGCTCAAGTGGATTAGTTTGTGGCACCTGTTCGGCTTCGAGGTAGCTTACGGCTTACTTATGTCTAAACTTCGAGTAGAGAAACATATGTAGATAGTAATTGTTGACAGGGAAAGCATGATAGGCCTTCGGGCATGGTTGTGGTGATAAATTCACTGGTTTGGTATGGATATTTTTATGTGGGCTTGCCGCCATGTTTGTTAGACTTGTGAATTATTTATATTCATCCCTGTCTCTTGATATCTCACTTATCTCATGGAAAGGAAGGATAATGTTGACGAAAGAGTCTTGATATGCAATTCATGGCAATTAACTATTGAGATTACGACATGTTTTGTTGCTGAGGTTGATATCATGCATGGCCTGCATTTCACATTTCATATGGTTGATTTGATATGATTGTGATTGGTCTTGATGATGAGTTAGAGAGTGTAGCCTCCGAGGTCTCTACTGGAGAGCGTAAAAGAGAAATGAAAGCTCGTGATCCGAGGTCTTTACCTGAGCGAGATGAGTGTTCGTGATCAGAAGTCATTTACCGGAGCGAGAGAGTGCTCGTGTCCGAGGTCATTTGCGGAACGAGGGTACATGGACTTCGCGGGTCCCCCATGGGTCATGGCTTTGAGGCATTGCCCTTAGCATGTGTGTACGGATATGGAAAGTTGGCCAGTGCATTGCATTGCATTTACGTTCATTCATATACTTTTGGTTGTTTACTTGGTATTTCATACACTTCATCTGATCCTATATATATATATATATGAACATGTATCATGACTTTATGTGAATGCTTATCTACTCTACTTGTTAATTTTTTCTATTTATATGTGTGACATAATCGTTGTCGGCCTATGATGCCTACGAGTACTTGTGTTGTACTCATACTACTATTGCACTTTTTGTTGAGTGCAGAGTTCGTTCAGGGTTCCAGTTCTCGACCTCACGAGTGATCCCGAGGCCATTGGCCAGAGATTCCAGGGTGAGCTACTTTCCAGATCTGCAGCATGGAGACTACTCTTACATACTTGTCTTCTTTTCCTTACTCTGAGACTGTATTTTCTCTATCAGACTATGTATTGAGTTTTAGGAGCTATTGTACGAGTTCAGACCATGCTTGGGTTATTATGTATTTAGTACTTTCGCACTGATTTTATCTATAAATTAATACTGTTAGTTTAGTATTTGTTTACTTCCGCATTGTTGAATGTTAAATGAGGTAGTTTAAGGGAAGGGTTCGCCCACCAGGGGGATCGTATGGGTGTCCGCATGACTCACGAGTTGGGTCGTGACAGTATCAAATTGCGTCCCGATGTCTAGAATATTCTCATTCTTCTTAGAAGCTCCATAGACAAGTGTTATATCGTGAGTAGTGTTGTGCAATTCGTTACTTGGCTTGTGGGTTTTGCCACGCATGGCGAATATTGTAGTTTATTATTTATATCACTTACTTATCCTGCTAAAGGTAGTCTTAATCTAAATCCTCGTAACTAGATTAATTAATAAGAATGGGGGCATTGTTTGTTATTATTATCGTTATAAGATGCTTCTGGTGTGGTTCCTTAGCATCAGATACCTGTTGCACCAAGGTGAGTTTTGGGGCGTGACAGCCCTGAAGATCCAATCAGTGCCACAAGCTTATACCAAGACTTTTACACCCCGTAGTTTTGTACGTTGAGATTTATGAGTGTTAATTGTTTTAAGTATAGACGCTGGAGTTACCTTCAGGAATATATGAGATTATATACGCCAATCTTATGATTATGAGGGTTTAAGTTCATATAATAAGCTATGGAAGGATTGAAGGGCAAGTGAATCAAGGAAACTAAATTTGTTGGAATTTTGAAGATAATACGAGGGGCAATTTTGGTCCAACTTTAAGAAAGAATATCTTTTAGTAGATGAGGAGTTTTGAAGCAAAGCAAAAGCCTAAATTGAATTTTATGAAGTCTAGTTTCCAATGCAACAAACCGCTTGTCGATACGATGTCGCAGTAGAGAATTATGAACGTTACAAGTTAGGCGGGCAAAGCAGGGGATTGCCTTCGCTCGTACGCACGCGTGTTGCCGCAAACGGTACAAGTCTTTACAGTGCCACCGACTTCAACCCACTATATAAGGGTTAAAAACCCCATTTTTCTCCATAATAATTTCCCAAAACACTAAGCAACATAAGGGATCATACATACAACATAAAAGTGAGGATTTTGAGTAATTTCAAGTGAGGGAGTATTAATCGAGGTCCGGGTAACGTGTAGTTGCGATTATAGTTTTGTCTTGCGTTGGAATTGGCTTGGATTCAAAGTAAATATTGAAGATATTGCTTCTCTAGCAAGAATAAGGTGAGAATCTCTCCTTATTAATATTAATTTCAGTTTATTTACGGAGATAGAGTTATTAAATAGTCGTATAAGAAGTTGGTTAGTTGAGAAACTTGGAAAACATCGTGTGGGATGTTTTATGGAGCCTATTGGTTTTGATAATGTTGTTGTGATGTTGGTATTGTTGTTGTTGGTGGTGGTGATTGGATTATGATTTCGGGCTAGGCATATGAACAGGGGAGATGCTGCCCGAATTTCGGCAGATTCTAAATGGATTTAAATTGAAGGCTTAAGACGAGCATATGAGGATGAGCCTAACAGTAGTGTGAATTGTTTTATATGTAGATTACGAGACTACGAATGATCTTAAGTAAATTGCAAGACAGGAAGTAAGTTGGAAAGTCGAGAAATAAGCGTCCAGGAATGTTAAGGCTAGTACCCTTCTTTCAAAAGGCATGATTTCTATGCTATGATTCCATATATGCTTCCATAACCTTCTTACTTCCAAAAGTTAGAAGTTCATGATTCTTAAAAGCTTCTTATGATACTAAAGATGAGATGTTTTCTATGATGAACATGATGATGATGATTTTAATTGTAGAAATTCCAAAGCTTATGATTTTAATGCTCTTATGAGATTATTGAGTTTATTTCATGAATTCCTTGATTGCGTTATTATTGTTGATCTCACCTTATAATAATTGTTCCTTCAAGGTGAGATATGGCGATGATGATTGTTCCATAATATAAATCGGAGGTTACCGACCTTACGTCACTCCGATAAAGTTGTAGCTTTTATTTGGGCTCTCATGCATGCTATTTGTATTATATATGCATATGATGTATATATGTTTATACATATGTACGGGGATATGGGGAAAAAGGGTAGGCGTTATATACGCATAACCATCAGATCAGTTGGATATCGTCCCGGATACGGGATGCCCGGACGCGGGATATATGGGATAAATGGATCGGGCCATTCGTTCCGCGGCAATATAATATATTTATGGATCGGGCCGTTCGTTTCGCGGCAATATAATATATTTATGGATCGGGTCGTTCGTTCCACGGCAATATAATATATTTATGGATCGGGCCGTTCGTTCCCGCAATATAATATATTTATGGATCGGGCCGCACGTTCCGCAACTACTATTTTATGTTTCTATATATATATATATATATATATATATATATATATATATATATATATATATGAGAAACGTTTTTCTAAGAAAAGCCAAGCATGCATGATGTTCGCCTTATGAGGCATCCAGATGTACAGGTTATCTCTCTTATTCCATGTTACCTTTTATATCCATATTATGTTGTTATTCATGCCTTACATACTCAGTACATTATTCGTACCGACGTCCTTCTTGTGGACGCTCGCGCTCATGCCCGCAGTAGGGTGAAGACGGATCGACCCGTAGTTGTTCTATCGGCGGATTCTCGGGAGCACTCCACTTACTTGAGTCATAGTCTATTTGGTATTGGTCGTTATGATCATTTGTATTCTATGTAGAGGCTCGTAGACGTGTGTGTACAGTTAGATGTTTTATAGCTCCACCGGTTCATATTATTGTATAATATATCGGTAGCCTTGTCGGCTGGTGATGACGAGCATAATTGTTGATGATTATATAGAGATGCACCATTAAGCTATGGTATATGTCCTTACAGGTTATGACAACCATGAGCTACCTTTGGACCCAAAAATGATTATGAGATGTATGCTTAGAGGTACTCGGTAGGTTAGCTCCGGGTGCCCGTCATGGCCCTCTGGTTGGGTCGTGACAAAGACCATGGTCCGTGAACTAGCACAAAGTGCTTGATAGCTTTAGGCCAAGATGTTGTTGAATTTACATATGGCAGCAAAGTTATCAGTACTCTAAAACTTATTAGAAACTTGATTTTATCCATAATTTGAACTATATATGAGTACGTAGTGTGAAACGTTATAAGGCTCTTAATAGATGTTTGACCCTCTAACTTAGAATACCCCACGTCAAGTATTATTTTGTTGGGAAATTTTATATTGAATATGTTTCTATTGTATATTGAGCGTGTCTTTTTGGAAATTTGATCATTCACCATGTCAGCTAGAGGAAGATAATCAATTATTTAGGCTAAAGTTGCATAAAATAGATTGACTGGAAAATAATAGATAACAAAGATCAAATCTTTCAGAAGATTTTCTACACTATGAGGATATACAAAAATCAACATATATATCTATCTGTACATCGACAAATGATTTCAAAAGATGGATACAAATGCAGATTCTATAATCAAAAATATAAAATAAAAATTCAGGCTAAACACTTGCTATCAAAGGAGACCACAATCATATCCAGTATGAGCACTTGGGTTTCTGAAGAAAACTGCCATAACAGCTATGACAACAAATTTTATCAGCATTGGTCTATTCTCAACAAGAAGGGCAGTTAGATAAGATTGTGTTGCCAGTTTTACCACCCTCATTCTCCTCTCTTTTACATACTGATCCAGTGCCTCTTCAACTTTTCCACTTCCATTCATTAATGTCTTTGCCAAGTTTCTTCCAAGAACCACTGCATCTTCTATTCCTGCTGAACCTCCCTGCCCAATAAATGGACCCATTACATGCATTGCATCCCCAGCAACCGTTACTGTTTTTTCACGAAAATTTCCAAGGATCAAGTCCCATGGTGCGCGATATCTCAAGTGAGTGAAAGATAGAGAATCCAGGTCACATCTTTCTATCATTTCTTGTACATCAGCTGGATGACCACTTGCTGCCTCAAGAGCTCTTTGTTTGATAAGTTCTGGATCTTGTGGGAACTTGGCATCTGAATGTGCAAATTGTAAACATTTGTAACTAGTGTTGAATTATGAATTAATCACCCGCAATAAAAGGCACACAATCAATTAGACAATATAAAAATGAAAAGGGTCAAAATGTCGTCCTTAACATATTAGAAATGACTCAAAAATATTCTCCTTTCACCTGTTGGATCAAATTTACCCCTTCTTTCACCTACTGGCCATAAAAAAATTTCTTAACGTATTATAAATGACTCTTAATTGTTTCACATGTCAAGTGTTTAATTAAAATTTAATTAAATGTCATATAATTGCGTTGTTAATGACGGGTCAATTTTTAGCCTTGAAAATAATGCTAGGGGAAAATTTGATCCAATAGGTGAAAGGAGGGCATTTTTTATCCGAAAGGTGGAAAGAGAGAAATTTTAATTCGATAGGTCGAAGGAGGACATTTTTGAGACTTCTCTAATATGTGAATGACATTTTTAAACCTTTTTCCGATATAGAAAAGAAGAAAGATGGACTCAAGATTTATGAGGTATGACAAATATGCCTAAAATTCCAAACAAGATAGAGAGAAAAATCATCTGTGGGCTCATGGAAAGTATCGAAATTGAAGTCACATTAACATGTTGCATCAATTGGATTGACTGTGTCATCAACTAATTAATGTTTTAGTGGATAGAATTACCTGTTCCCTGTTGAACACCAATAAACCAGTGGACCAACTTATCAGTGATTGGTAGTCTCCCAACTGCGGTTTTGCCAGTTATGAGGCGGACAAATTCTAGAGGAAACGAGTGACCATTGGGATAACTGGTTAAACCCCGGATTGCAGAAGTTCGAAATGTTTTTGCAGACTTTAACCCAAGGTAACTTGCCACTATTGACCTCGATCCATCACATCCGATCAAAATCTGCAACGATCACTCAAACATAATAGAATCAAATGCTGCAAACTAGTGCATCATAAGCAGCAGCCAACTATATGCAAGTGAAAGAAGTAAATTTAATTCAGCTTATTGTCATGCAAGTTTCTAACAACAAATGCTAAACTGTCTTCTGTCAAGAACAAAAATAATTGTAAGCTTTTACTTAAGTAATAATCAAGTGAATCAGAGACTTCTATAATGCTACTCTGTCCATAAAATTGATGACACTCTAACATATGAATTATTCATATGCATAATTCATGAAAATCTATAACCCTAATTTATGATAACGAGCCAAGAGTTCTAACAAGCCGATTCAAAAGAGTGTGTTAGAGTGTCACAAGTGAGATTTGAACCAACAACGTAACCTAAAGCATATTTTTGAGCCATCCTTACCACCACTACATCAGAAATTTCCAGTGTCGAGGAGATTCATCAAATTGTATATACATGAAACTCTTTAACCTATATGCAAAATAAAAAAATATTCGCCCAAAGAGATTCAATTGAACCAACTTCACATCATATACTAATACAACACCTGTGGCGCAAGAATTAAGTTTGCAAGATATCCCAAAGGGTACTTTATACATAAAGAGGAAAGAGTGAATAAAGAAAGAGTACCTGAGCACGAATACGCTTTCCATTAGAAAGTAGAAGACACGGTAATGAAGTTAGAGGATCCATTTCTATGGACACAATGTCACATCCAAAACATATAGTCTTCGGAGGCAAAGCGTCAGCAAATGTTTCAACTATATCGCTCCTTTTCAGACACCGAACCTCCCCAATATTCCTTAATTATACAGTGATTAATGTTAATTACTTTCTGTTCTTTCAAGTGCAGAAAAAAAAGTGAGATCTCACTTACTTGTTTGGTGTGTATTGTTCTTTGCCCTTATCGGTCCATGTCATTCGTGTCCTGTAGAGTAGAAAAAAATTTAAAAATCAGCGACGGACAAGTTCTGTAGCTAAACAGCAAGATCCATCGCTAATCCTATTTAACGACGGATTAGTGATAAGTTTAGCCATTGATTATCAAAAAAATCTGTTAGCAATTTAGCGACAGATTAGCGATAAAATTCAGATCTAATTCAAGTTCTTTTTGTAGTGGGTAAAAAAGAATGGGGAAAAGGCTATCTTACCCTTGAAGAGGAAGAGCAGTAGTTCTAAGGTGAGAAGCAACACCAAGCTGATCAAGTGCCCTCCATCCATTAGGCAAGACACCTATAGCCGCTCCTGCTGCTCTTAATGTTTCTGATTTCTCTAATACCACACACTTTACCCCTTTTCTGCATTTTATTTTATGTATATAAAAGTTCTTTCTTCAGTAAAATACACTAAAATAAAAATTCTTTCTTCAGTAAAATACACTGATATTAACTATAACTTGTCCAAAGAAAGTAGAGAAGAAGAACAATAATAACAACAAATCCGGTGTATTTCCACAGGTGGGGTTTGTGGAGGATACAGTGTACATGGACCTTATTCCTACCTCGTGGAGATAGAAAGGTTGTTTCTGAAAGACCATCGGCTCAAATAACCCATATCAAAGCAGTTTTCAAAAAATTTAATACAACAGTAAAGCAAACATAACAAATAATAGAGAAATCATTACATATCATTTAGAAAAAGGAACAGTAACAATAGCAAAATAATACGATAATCGAAGTAAAAAAAAACAACCGATAGTAACAGAAATTGAAGGACAAGAAATTACAAGATTAATACTAATGCTATAGAAAGTAGGAGAAGAATGGGAAAAAAAAGGTAGAGAGAAAAGTACTTGTGCAAAGCAAGAGCTGTGGCAAGACCGCAAAGGCCACCACCCACTATGACTATTTCGTGCATTTCTTCACAACCAGTTGACTCCATCTTTTTTCTCTCTTTTCACTCACTCAATGATATTTATGATTAATTGACTTTTGGATAGGCAGTGAATGCTTTGATCTATATGAGTATATAAATAGAAGTGGTTTCTTAAGTAAGACCATTAATTGGAGTTAGTAAAGAAAATGTATTGTTTTCCAAGAAAGTGTTGAATTATATTCCTCAGCAAACAAAAAGTTTAGACCACAAACCTAAATTATTCATATCTATGTACGACAACATGATAACAGGCGTGACGTCATTGGATACGATAATGAATAATCTAACACCCGTTTGGCCATGAAACTTTTTGTTGAAAAAAAAGTTGTACTAAGATTTTTTTAAAATACTTGTTCGATTTAGTTTTTCCTTTTACATTCTGGGACACTATGTTTCGTTAAAACCTATTTGGGAACAGTCGCAAAACGTTAAGCTCTCAAAATATATTGTATTTAAGTTCCAAAGTACATTGAATCAAGCACATGCTGCATGTGGTAATATGCAATACTTGCACTTGCACAGGAATATAAAATCGCGGTTATAATGTCGAGAAGAGGCTATCTATCTTCTTCTGATGAAATAATAATTAGCTTCCCAAGGTGTGTAATAAAGAATTCAAATTTATTTCATTACTGGCACCCATAGACTGTCGGTTGGTCTAAATCGTGTTGGCGCTTTCTTAAGATACACATATACTCCCCTATTTCAAAATAAATAAATTTTTGAGACGTGGCACATCCCTTAATAAAGTTAATTAAAGATAGTAATTAAAAATAATTTGTTAATATTATTCTTTTTTTTGTTACCAAACTTTTCTTAAAATAAAAGACAGTCAATGTTGAGATTCTTAAAAGAGAGAAGGATAATTTCGGAGAAAAATAATTTATTTTTAGATTTTGAAAAATTCATTTATTTTGAATCATAAAAAAAGGTGCCAGAAATTTATTTACATTGGAATGAAGAGAGTAAGAAAATGTCTAATTGCCTAGCGAGTATACAAATATTGCTGACATCGACGCCGTTTTAAGCTATTGTAAAGTAACATGCGGAAAAAGTTTCGAGACAGCTCTTCAAATTTGCTTTTGCAACATACTAATATGTGTATTTATTAACCAGATTGGTTATAGTATGATAACATTTTTTGCGATATGCTAGAATTGATTGTTTGGTATAATATTAATTTGGACGCTAACTTTTGTAACCCAGCCCTCTAATCAAATTTTCTTCATGCTATAACATTGGTGTGTACGGCAATGTTTTGAATATACACATTGTTTCTTAAAAATCAATTTTATAATACAGTACTTGAGTTCTTAACGGAATAATCATATTTGAATATTGGTCAAGCCTGTAGATAGGTCGTGATCATACTGCTCTGAAATATGAGTACTTACTGGCCTGTTAATAATTCACAAATTATATAACCGAGAAGTATTCCAATAACATTAGATAGATGTCAAATTTGTTGAGGGTCTTCATTTTCAATATAATATTAGTCCTAGTTCTTGTTTTCCAAGAAAGTTTTACCAGAGAATTAAAATGCAATACCACTTGAATACCTGGCGCTCAACAATATTTTATCAAAATATATAGAGCTAAGGCAAGGAGCTAGTTGAATCAAAATGGACGTCACCATAACTTTGAATTGCCTGTTGAAGCCGGTTTCATCCCATCCGGTCAATTCTCATCTCAAAAGTCAAAAATTTATGAATAGTTAAAATTAGAAAAAGAATGAGAATTTACTATGACTTACGAAGTCAGATATTCTCAGGCTGATTTTTAGATACAAGTGTGGTGTTTCTTCTTAGAATTATTACTTAACTAGTATATCATATGCGCGCACCTTAAATAGGAATTTACAACTTAAAGTACTTTTAACACGTACTCGCTCCGTTCACTTTTACTTGTTCATTTTTTAACTTTACACGTCCTTTAAGGATGAATAAATGAATTATATATTTTACAGTTACCAGTTTCAAAAAAAAATGAATTATATATTTTGTCATAATACCCATATTAATTAATGCACAGACTTAAAAAATAATTTAGAAATGAGTAATAATGTTAAGAGTAAAACAAAAAACAAAATTGTTTTTCTCTTGATATGCCAAAGAGGACAAATAAAAGTGAAAATTTATTCTGTGTATAATGTACAAGTAAACGTAATACTTATCAACTACATACAAAACAAACTGCCTCTTAAAGAATGAACAGATTGATAACATAGAAATTTTTGGCTGTTACTATTAAATGTTCATATCATCTACGTATGCGATGACATGTTCATGTGCATTGAATTTAATTTCTATACGTAGTGTATCGTCTGAAAATTTCAAGCATGCACACACGCATGTAGCTTACATAATGACAAACGGCAAATAAAATTGAGTCCGGAGCCAAAATGGGTTATTTTTACAGCAAAAGAGCCCAAAATGGGCTGCTCTTTTTTTTTTTATACCACAATGGGTATTTCGTTGGTTATCCAACGAAATACCCAGCATTCTTGTTCATGGCCGAATTATTTCAACCAAAAAAAAAAAATTTTTTTTTTTTTTTGTATTTCGTGATGCTATTCTCGAAATAGCATTAAATTTTTATTTTTTTTTAATTTGGTTCATACAAAAAACGAAATTAAAAAAAAAATTGTCCTATTTCGTTGGTAGTCCAACGAAATAGGACAAAATTTTTTATTTTTTTATTTCGTTTTTTGTATAAACGAAATAAATTTTTTTTATTTCGTTTATACAAAAATGAAATAGGAAAATATAATGTTTTTTTTTTTTTGTATTTCGTGATACTATTCACGAAATAGCATTAAAAAAAATTTATTTTTTTTATTTGGCTCATACAAAAAACGAAATTAAAAAAATTAAAAAATTTGTCCTATTTCGTTGGACTACCAACGAAATAGGATAAAAAATATATAAATATAAATAGTCTTCCATAATACCTCATTCATCTCACCACGCTAAAACAAACTCTTTCAAAATGTCATCGTGGAATCCATTCTTCGGCAACGCGACAATGACATATCACCCGAGGTGACATTTTAGAGTCAATGGGTAGGAAATGGGTTTTGGAACGTGAATTTGAGTACTCGCTTAATTCGAGCGAGCGCTACAATAGACAATACATTAGCAAGATGAGAGAGAATGGAACTACCGCTGGATGAAGCTCATAATATTGAGACCGATTTAAGAAGTCATGGCCTACATCGTCCAAAACGCCGTGCAATAGGCATGCCGCTCACATCACCCCAAGAATTGAATCTTGCTTTGAACCGCATTCGAAGAAAATAATAGGATGCGTTTGCGATGGTTGCGTTTGGAGGGACACACGATTGGGGTTATATGTTACCCCGATTGGAACTCGGGGCATTGCGAAATGTCGATGAAGATGATTTTCCATAAGCATTTTTCTCGTTGTTATGTCGGCTAGTTAAGTGTTGTATTTGTACCTTTTTCATTTTTCAATGTTATTTCAATTTGAATTTTAACTAAATAAATCCGACTTCATTAAAAATATAAACGATATCTTACTAATGTAAATATTCTAATCTTCGTCAGTCTCAGGAATGACGCTAACGCTATCGTATTCATCTTCATCTTCCTCTCCATCTCGTCCATCTTCATTATCAAGTGAGCGATTTCCCCCCTCCCATCCGAGAGCGTCGTAGTTCAAGCCCCAGGTTCACAAGTGTCGTAGTCCAACTCCCTCTCCTTTATGTTTTTTTTAAAACCATCCATTTGAAAAAAGGTTTTTTAGACATTAATGAAGTTAGTTAGTTTGAGATTTAGATAATCGAATACGATGAATATAAACGAAATGCAAAAAAAAAAAAATTATTTTCCTATTTCGTTTTTATATAAACGAAATACAAAAAAAAAAAATTATATTTTCGTATTTCGTTTTTGTATAAACGAAATTAAAAAAAAAAATATTTCGTTTATACAAAAAATGAAATTAAAAAAATTAAAAAAAATTTCCTATTTCGTTGGACTACCAAAGAAATAGGACAAAATTTTTATTTTTTTTAATTTCATTTTTTGTATGAGCCAAATAAAAAAAAAAAAATTAATGCTATTTCGTTAGTAGTATCACGAAATACAAAAAAAAAAAAAATTATTATATTTTCCTATTTCATTTTTGTATAAACGAAATAAAAAAAAATTATTTCGTTTACACAAAAAACGAAATAAAAAAAAAAATTGTTTCGTTTATACAAAAATGAAATAGGAAAATATAATAATTTTTTTTTTTTTTTGTATTTCGTGATACTATTCACGAAATAGCATTAAATTTTTTTTTTTTATTTGGCTCATACAAAAAACGAAATTAAAAAAATTAAAAAATTTGTCCTATTTCGTTGGAATAAAAAAAAAATTAATGCTATTTCGTGAATAGTATCACCAAATACAAAAACAAAAATCATTATATTTTCCTATTTCATTTTTGTATAAACGAAATAAAAAAAAATTATTTCGTTTATACAAAAAACGAAATAAAAAAATTTGTCCTATTTCGTTGGACTACCAACGAAATAGGACAATTTTTTTTTTAATTTCATTTTTTGTATGAACCAAATTAAAAAAAAAAATTAATGCTATTTCGTGAATAGCATCACGAAATACAAAAAAAAAAAAAAAAAAAAAAAAAATTTGGTTGAAATTATTCTGCCATGAACAGTAAATGCTGGGTATTTCGTTGGATAACCAACGAAATACCCATTGTGGTATAAAAAAAAAAAGAGCAGCCCATTTTGGGCTCTTTGCTGTAAAAATAACCCATTTTGGGCTCTTTCTTTGTAAAAATAACCCATTTTGGCTCCGGACTCAAATAAAATTTGTAATTGAAATTGTTCTTTAATAAGTGTTTTTTGTATGACGGAAATCATTTTCCAAAAATGACTTATTTTTACAAAATATTTTCCAAAATATTATTTTTCGGTCTTTGGTAGGAGAATGAAAAATGCATATTAAAGATTGATAGTAAATGACCACTTCTATTAATAGATGGTGATAGAAGGATCTAATGAGTTATTTCTCAACTACGTCGTTCTTTCGGGTCTGGATCCCCTGTAGTACTTGCCCCTCCAGTATTTGTCAATAGGAGTCTAGATTAAAGTCGCTTGTCCATCCAAGACAAGGTATAAATACCTAGTTACGTGTGCCGACATTGTTTTCTGCTATTTTGGATCAGTGTTTTAAAAGGCAGTTCCGGGACTTGCATTGGGGATCGCTTCCGGGCGGGGCACAGGTTAAACGCCTCGAGGCTTATGTGTGTGGCTTAGTTGTGTGGGACTTACGCCCTAAGCGCCCGACTGTACGCCCTAAACACGCCTAACGCCCAACGCTCGGGGTTCGCCTAAGAGTTCTTACACAAATTATGTGTCAAATTCCCCGGTTAACATTATTTGACCCTGAAATTCTTTATTAAATGAATGATGCTTAATAGTTTGCTTCTTCTATAGAAATAAGACGATTGAGAATAACTCAAATAACGAACCGTAGTATTGCATATTTACTATTTGAGAACACTGCAAGGGTGAACATCACTTAACATTTCTTTTAAAATATATATCTGAATTTTACATCTTCACTTGCCATTAGTCTTCACGTTTTTGTCATGTGTCTCAAAATTATCATAGTTTATTATTTTGCTATTTGAAAATAGTTTTATTTTTATTCATGAAGGAGTGATGTTTTAATTATAATTTGGTAAAGCTTATTGATTATTTTATTTTAGGGAGGTAAATTGCATAGTATATATGATAGTAGTATGCTTTAGAAATTGTGATTCTTTTATTGTTTGAAAGTTAAGGGGTTAAAAATGATTTGTATCTCATAATAACTTTTAAATCATTGCAATTATTTATACTTGTAAAATCATGTTAGCAGCTTTGCTTTCTATGAGTTTCTTTAATCATGTTATTAATTTTTTAAAATCCACTACAAAAAAACTGGTAATTTGCGGAGGTCAAAAGTTGCAATTCGTGGGGGTTTTAGCCTTCTCAAGCAATTAGTGGAGGCTAAAACCCCACAAATTGCAACTTTCAACCTCCGCAAATTATCCTCTTTTTTTTTTTGTAGTGACTATTTATATATATATATTTTAATTTTTGTGTCATTATACTAGTTTACTATATTATAAATTAAAAATTTAAAGATTCATGGGGCTTCCGCCCAGTGCCTCGGGGCTTACGCCTCACCTCGTACTAAGTAAAACGCTCTGGCTCACGCCCCCGCCTTTCAAAACACAGTTTTGGACTGGGTAAGCTCATGTTAGGGAGATTTTGGACTGGGATTTCATCTACTTGATTGGGGTAAGTGTTCTAAATATCTCCTTGAGTATATACCGTGGGTTTACTTGATGATTAGCCATTAAAATGTGAAATTTAATGGTGGAAATTGGGGATTTTATGCGTAAACCTAGAATCCTTAAATCTGATATTTGGGAAACTCATTGCACCGTAAATGGAAATCTAAGCATAGTTTTGGATATGGTTATCTCATATTTAAATTTTATTTTGGGATTTGATGATGTGGGGCCAGGGTGACTTTGACTAATCAGGTATTAAATAATGAAATTGAGTCCAATGACTTTATTCGACATCATGAAGTGGTCGTTTGAATTAATTTTGGCCGTTTGGTGGATTCCGAACGTGGAAAAGTCGTGTTGGAGGGTTAAAACGTTGTTTGAACTGAGCTAAGTTAGGACTTTGATGTCACGATCCAATTCGCAGATCATGATGGCACCTACACCATCGCTCATTAATCAATTTTTAAGAGAAAATATGAAAGTTAAACACAATAAACTACTCCTTAACATACTTAGAATATATAGATAAGTGCGGAAGTTACTTAAACATTACAATCCAAAATCTGGTCTGAACTTGTACAAGAACATCTAAGTATTATTACAAGTCTGGAAAACTGAAATGTAACAACTGTCTCAAAAGGAAGTAAAGACAGGAAATGAAATAGAAGGAGATCTAGGGTTGCAGATGGAATCTGAAGGCTCGCCCTGAAACTCCAAATTCAAATGCCTCGGGATCAAAAGTGAGGCCCAAAACTAGAACTCGGAGCGGTATCTACACCCAAAAAGATGCAACAAGTGTAGTATGAGTGCAACCACTAGTACTCGTAGGCATCATAGGCCGACAACGAAAGGAAAACACATATACAGGATATAAAGATTGAAGTTAAATACTCGTCACAACAATCCAACCAAACTTCACCAACTATGCCCATAGACCAACAACACACATAAGTACATTGCACGTAGGACAGGTAGAGAAAAATAGAAATACGATGGTATGAATACAATGTGATGCAATGCAATGGCCATATGTCAAACCTGGTACACACACGCTACGGGCTATGCCTCGTAGTCATGACCCATGAGGGACTCGCGAGGTCCATATACCTTGTTGCGGCATGCAATCCGATCCCAGATATAACCGTTGAGGTGTACAACCCGATCCCAAATATACATGTGTTGAATGAATGCATGCGTACAACAATAGCAAGTTTCATAAATCATATATGAGGAGAAGGATTAGCATAAGTATATCATGGACAACTCAAATATTCTCACTCAAGCACTAGCATGGATCATTCTTTTACAATTCGTTTTATCATTCATGGCCCACACAAACAACAATCATATCAAATCAGTGGATTTATCACCACAACCTTCCCCAAAGGCCCTAATATGCATTCCCATCTCAATCACTAAATATAACAACAACCCACACAAATACACCGGTACCCACCCAAGTGCTCATCACAGTCACTGAGGTGGGATCCCCCATCACGCCCAATACCCCCTTCAATATTTAAAAACGATATATCTTTCTCCTACCGGAGTCTAAACATAAAACTTACCCTGCCTTAAAGCCGAGCGGGCGACACGAACCCTCACGCCAAAGCTTTGCTATTTCGAAGTGCTTCCGAACGATTGAAGTCTAACAAGCATAAATTCTATGTCAAAATATGGATCTAAGGATATTCGATAAATCGTAAAAGGATTCAGGTCCAATAAGTCACCCCAAAAACCAAAATCTAACCCGAAGGTCAAAACGGTAATTTAACGAGAAATTGAACTCAACATGATCAAATTAGTAACCTATACAGTCATACGAACTCAATCTTACCCATATTGCTATACTTGGAAAGAAACCAAAATAACCAACCTCGAGCCCCAAGGGCAAAACTGGAAATTGAGTGCAAAATCATGTTACTCATAACTTAGATAGTGCATAGCCTAAATTTCATGAGAATCTAACCACAATTTGGCCTTCAATTTCACTAATTATCTAAAAACCCCAATTTATTGAAAACCTTTATTTTAGTAAGTGGGTTCATGGATTAGAAAGGAAAATTGAAGATGAAATTATGTAATAAAGTCTAGAAGGGAGTTATAATCTTATCCCAATGAAGATTCTTAACTTTGGAGCTTAGATTTACGCAAAACCAAGCTCTAGAACTTCAAATATTTGAGAATGAAGTCTCCCATAGAAAAATCGGAATTAAATCACTGTTCAGTGATTTCCTTCATCGAGATCGCGGAGCCCCCTAGCGATCGCAATGACACACGACCCGACCCAAGAATTTTGGCCTTCGCGAACGCGAGAGGGGTCTCGCCAACGCGAGGCTTCAAGCCTGGGCCGCCAATGCCACTCATCTTCACGAAAGCGAGGAGGGCCACACGAACGCGACCTCGCGAACGCGACCCCTTCCTCGCAAACGCGAAGAAGGAAACCAGATGACTAGACACCATAATTTGGTGTCCCCCAAACTTGGAATGGGTATCTGAAACTCACCCGGAACCCCCCGGACACAAACCAAACATGTAAACTGAGTGTAAACGACGCTACGAACCCGCTCGCGCACTCCGATTTTCCAAAAGAGGTCATCTTGACCAGAGGTTGACCAAGGTCAACTCCAAATCTTTCAAAGCTCTAACTTTCCAACCAAGGACCCAATTCATACCCGAGCACCTCGGGACCCAAACCAAGGGCTCAACTAAGTCATAAATGACATTTCGGGCCTAATGGAATCGACGAAACTACGATAATGATAAAAATTGCCCCGATGTTGGCTTTGGTCAACTCTTTTCACTTTTTCAACTTAGAAATCTCTAAAATCCTCAAAACTAACCAAAAACCCACCCGATTGCCTGTGGAACCGCATCACCCATCCTCGCAAGTCATAAATATCGAAAAGAGACTACGAGAAGGGTAATTTAGGAAAGAAATGGTAAAGTGCCTAAAATGACCAAACGGATCGTTACATCAGATACCAATTAAACAAACGTTTGTGCTCGAACGAAAAAGAAAGGAAGGGAAAGTACCTGAATCAATAAAGAGTTGGGGGTATTTACTATGCATATCCTCCTCGATCTCCCATTAGCCTCCTCAACTGGGTAGTGCTTTCACTGTATCTTTACTGAAGCTATTTCCTTTGACCTCAACTTTCTAACCTATCGATCTAAGATTGCCACTAGCTCTTCCTCAAAGGATAGACTCTAATCAAATAACACTGAGTCTAAATGAATTATATAAGACCCGTCTTAATGGTACTTCTTCAACATGGAAACATGAAAAACATGGTGAACACCCGCTAATCCTGGAAGCAATGGCAACTCATAAGCTACCTCACCAACACGCCGAAGGATCTCAAAAAGACCAATGGACCTCGGACTTAACTTACCCTTTTTCCCAAATCTCATCACACCCTTCATAGGCAAAACCTTCAATAGAACCTGATCACCAACCATGAACTCCATATCGTGAACTTTCCGAACCGCGTGTTCCTTTTGCTTACTCTAAGCCACAAGAAGCTTTTCCTGAATCAACTTCACCTTATCCAAGGAATCCCTCAACAAATCAGTACCCTGAGGTCTCACCTCGAATGCATCGAACCAACCAATCGGGGAGCGACATATCCTACCATACAAAGACTCAAATGGAGCCATATCAATACTCAAGTGATAACTGTTCTTGTAAGCGAACTCTGCCAAGGGCAAGAACTGGTCCCAATGACCATCAAAATTAATCACGCAAGCCCGCAACATATCCTCTAATACCTGAATAGTTTGCTCGGACTGACCGTCCGTCTGCAGCTGAAATGTCGTACTAAGATCCAACTAGTCACCAATTCTTTCTGCGAAGTCCTCCATACATGGGAAGTGGCAGTGCCTCTGTCTGAAATGATAGAAATGGGCACCCCATGCAACCGAACAATTTCCCTAATGTAGATTTTCGCCAACTTCTCCGATTTGTAGGTAGTCTGAACCGGAACGAAATGTGCGGATTTGGTCAATCTATCCACAATAACCCAAATAGCATCAAACTTGCCCAAAGTCTTCGGTAGCCTTACCACAAATTCCATAGCTATCCTTTCCCACTTCCACTCTGGAATGGACATCCTCTAAGTCATACCACCCGGTTTCTGATGTTCATACTTACCTGCTGGCAATTCAAACACTAGCATATGAACTCCACTATATCCTTCTTCATCCTACCCCACCAATAATGTTGCTTCAAATTACAGTACATCTTTGTAGTGCTAGGATGAATGGAATATCTAAAACTGTAAGCCTCCCCTATCATCAACCTAATAAAACCATCCACACGAGGAACACACACACACTCCCCTTTATTCTCAAAACCCCTTCGCCATCAAGAATCACTTCCTCAGCCTTCCCTCTCAACACCTTATCCTGAATCTTACACAAGTTCACATCCTCAAATTGTTACGTCTTAATCTGCTCCAAAAATGATGATCTTGCCTCTACACAAGCCAGAACCTTGTCCGATTTTGAAATATCCAGCCTCACCATACTATTAGCCAAAGACTGATCACTATAGCCAAGGGACACTCCTCAACAATCAAACGCGCCAAAATACCTATACTCACCGCCTTCCGGCTCAACGCATCCGCTACCACATTAGCCTTGCCTGGATGATAAAAAATGGTAATGTCATAATCCTTGAGCAACTCCATCCACCTACGCTGCCTCAAATTTAGACCTCGCTGATTGAACACATGTTGAAGACTACGATGATCCATGAACATCTCACAATGAACTCCATATAAGTAGTGTCTCCAAATCTTCAAGGCAAAAACTACCGCTGCCAACTCCAAGTCATAAGTGGGGTAGTTCTTCCCATGCACCTTCAACTGCCTCGAAGTATAAGCTATCACTTTTCCCTCCTGCATCAACACACAATACAAACGAATCTGAGAAGCATCACAATAAACCGTAAAATCCTTTCCCTTCATCACTAAAGCTAAGATCGGAGCCGAAGTCAATAAAGCCTTGAGCTTTTGAAAGCTCTCCTCACACTCATCAGACCACTGAAAAACTATATTATTCTGAGTCAACCAAGTCAAATGGGAAGCAATAGATGAGAACCCCTTCATGAATCACCGATAATAACTCGCAAGACCTACGAAATCCTAACCTCATTCATTGAAGTAAGCCTAGCCCAATCTCTGCCTCAATCTTTTTGGGATCCACCATGATGCCATCCTTAGACTCTACATGCCCCAAGAAGCCACTGAGTTAAGTCAAAACTCACACTTCAAAAATTTAGCATATAACTTTTTCTCCTTCAACAAACCAAGCACGATCCTCAAATGCTTCTCATGATCCTTCTTGCTACGAGAATAAACTAAGATGTCATCGATGAAGAAAATCACAAAGGAATCCAAATAGGTCTTGAAAACCCCATTCATCAAATCCGTAAAAGCTGCGGAGGCATTGGTAAGCCCAAAATACATGACCAAGAACTAATAGTGACCATAGCGAGTCCTGAAGGTTATCTTCGGAATATCCTCCTCTTTATTCTTTAACTGATGATAACCCGATCTCAAGTCTATCTTCGAGAAGATCGACGCACCCTGAAGCTGGTCAAACAAGTCATCTATGCGAGGTATCTAATACTTGTTCCTGATTGTAACCTTATTCAACTGTTGATAGTTGATTCACATCCGCATGGTACCATATTTCTTCATAAACAGAACAGGAGCACCCCAAAGGGAAACATTACGTCTAATGAATCCTTTGCTCAAATAATCCTGCAACTGTTCCTTCAACTCCCTTAGCTCTGCTGGAGCCATATTGTAGGGTGGAATAAAAATAGGCCGAGTGCCTGGCTCCAAGTCAATGCAAAAGTCAATATCTCAGTTAGGTGGCATGCCAGACAAATCTGTGAGGAATACCTCTGAAAACTCACTAACTACTGGTACCGACTCAAGAGAAGGAGTATCCATGCTAGTATTCTGGATATGAGCCAAGTATGCTAAACATCCTTTATCCATCAACTTTTTTGCCCGAAGGAACGATATAATATTCTTGGGTGCAGGGCTAGGAGTACCCTTCCACTCTAATCTAGGAATACTAGACATGGCCAATGTGACTGTGTTGGCGTTAATAGTCCAAAATCGCATGATAAGGAGATAACCAGTCCATACCCAGAATGATGTCAGAATCTACCATATCCAGAATAGCTAAATCCACCCAAGTGTCGTACCCCATAAATGTAACCACACAAGACCTATAGACCCGATCTACTATCACAGAATCACCAATAGGTGTAGAGATTTAAATATATACATCAAGCAAATCACAAAGCATGTCCAAACCCATAGAGAAATAAGTGGACACATAACAGAAGGTAGAACCCGGATCAAATAAGACGGAAGCCGACCAGTGACAAACTGAAATAATACCTGTGATAACCGCATCAAAAGACTATGCCTCTGGTCTACCAGGAAAAGCATAGAAATGGGCATGTCCGCCCTCAAACAGAGTACCACCACGGCACCGCCGAGCTCCGCCTCGCAAGGCGAGAACCGCCTCATCGAGGCCCGAGCTCCGCCCTCCCCAACATGTGAACCTCACTACACGAATATCCTCTTCTTCCTACTGTTGGAGGTCTTTGGAGGCCTAGGTGCTTGAATTTAGGAACTCTGTTGGGCCCCACTTTGTCTATACCTAGGACAATCGCTCTTAGTATACCCTATCTCACCACACTCGAAACATGCCCTAGCAGCCATGGGCTACTAAACTGTCATAGAAGATCCCGTGTGCCCTCCACGGTGTGAATGCGGGAATAAGAACCTCGAGATATTTGTCCTGAACTAAAACCATGTGCCCGACACTGTACCCACTATGTCTACAAGAACCACCTACTGAAGTCTAAAGTGCTGACTGGATAGGGTGACTGAAATGATGCTTGGGGCCTCTGTCATAATGTCCCCAACCTCTAGAAGAAGAGCTGCGGGGTACCAAACTTGCGAGCCCTGCGCCGCCACTGCTCCCCGTGCCTTGTGCCGACTCGACATCTTTCGCGATCCGGTCCTTTCTGCATGCAGGAACGTGGCCCGAAAGCTACTAGCTGTAAATTTGCCAACCAAAGGGGAAGGATCAATCCTTCACAAATCGCATCACCCTCTCTGCGTTAGTGGGAAGTAACAGTACTGCAAACGGGCCAAAGCGTGAAATCAAGACTCATACTCTGCGACGGATAATCCTCGGCTGCTCCCCGGCCTAAAAGCTCGTCCCTCCTGTCTATCTCTCAAGCGCGAGGGACATGCGCACGCGAGAAAGACTTGATAGAACCAAGTCCATGTCAAAGGAGGTGACTCGGCTGGTCGGCAATCAATGTAGGACCTCCACCACAGCTTAACTTCCCCCATCAACTGAAAAAAGACATAATCAACTCCGTGCGACTCCACTATCCCCAACTTATGAAGCCTCTCATGACAATTGACGATAAACTCATAAGCATCCTCCTGGGACTACCATGGAAACAGGGAGGCATCATCCTAATGAAGTGGTTGAACAACTTCTACTCACCTCAGGTCATAGCTGGCCCAGGGAATGGTCGACGAGCAAAATCAGGTGATGGAATCTCATCAATACGGGAGCCACGGCGGCGGTGGTGTGCCAGGAGTACGAAACTACTCGGGGGTACGTCTGTGGTTCGGTATGTGACCCGTACGGTGTAGCCTGTGGCCACCTGGGTCAAACCCTCAAGAAGACCTAGAATGCGCATCATGGCATCCTAAAGCACTGGTGTAGCAATAATTTCTAGTGGATCCTGGGCTGGCCCCATCTCCTCCTTAAATGGCTTATCATGATGCTCTACCTCTGGCTCAGGATATGGTGATCTAACACGGGCATGGCTAGCCACTAGTGCTCTACCCCTGGTCGGTGTTGCTCCAAGGTCCTAACACCTACCATGGCCTCTGCCTTGACCACATGTCATGGCCTCAGTTATAGGAGTTGGTGCCTCATCCCTGGCAATTGTCGCACGTGTCCTCACCATTTGTGAGAGAATAAGATATAAAATCAGATACCAATTTGAGTCATCTAGATACCAATTTGAATGAAGTAGCGCAAAAGGAGTGAAAGAATGGAAGTTTCTTAAATGTCATATAGCTTCTCGAGGATAGATACAGACGACTACGTACCATTCCGCAAAACTCTACTAGACATTGCTCTTGTACTCATTAGACCGATTAACTTAGGGCTCTGATACCAACTTGTCATGACCCAATTCACGGATTATGATGGCACTTACACCGTCCCCTCCCAGTAGGCTAATCATCCCCAATTCATTAATCAATTTTTAAGAGAAAATGTGAAAGTTAAATACAACAAACTACTCCTTAACATACTTAGAATATATAAATAAGTGCGGAAGTTACTTATAAATTACAATCCCAAAATCTGGTCTAAACTGGTACAAGAGCATCTAAATATTATTACATGTCTGGAATACTAAAAAGTAACAACTAACTCTAAAGGAAGTAAAGCCAGGAAATGAGATAGAAGGAGAGACAGGGTTGCGGATGGAGTCTGAAGGCTCACCCTGAAACTCCAAAATTAACTGCCTCCGGATCAAAAGTGAGGCCCAGAACTAGAACTCAGAGCGGTATCTGCACCCAAAGAGATGCAACAAGTGTAGTATGAGTACAACCACTAGTAATCATAGACATCATAGGCCGACAATGAAAGGAAAACACATATATAGGATATAAAGATTGAAGCTAAATACTCATCACAACAATCCAACCTAACTTCACCAACTATGCCCATAGACCAACAACACACTACACACATAAGTACATAACACGTAGGACAAGTAGAGAAACGATAGAAATACGATGGCATGAATACAATGCAATGCAATGAAATGGACATATGTCAAACCTGGGACACACGCGACATGGGCTATGCCTCGTAGTCATGACCTATGGCGGACTCGCCAGGTCCATATACCTTGTTGCGGCGTGCAACTCGATCCCAAATAAGTATGTTGCGGCGTGCAATCAGATCCCAAATATAACCATTGCGGCATGCAACCCTATCCCAAATATATATGTGTTGAATGAATGCATGTGTGCAATAATATAAAGTTTCATAAATCATATATGATGAGATGGATTAGGATAAGTATGTCATGGACAACTCAAATATTCCCGCTCAAGCACTAGCACGGATCATTCTTTCATAATTCGTATAAGTGATGGAGTAATGAGGTAACAACAACAAATAAGTGGAAGTGTTTAATCATTCATGGCTCATACAAACAGCAATCATACCAAACTGGTGGATTTATCAGCACAACCATGCCCGACGGCCCTAATATGCATTCCCCGTCTCAATGACTAAATATAATAGCAGCCCACACAAATACATTGATACCCATCTAAGTTCTCATCATAGTCACTAAGGTGGGATCCCCCATCACGCCCAATACCCCTTCAATATTTATAAAGGACATATGCTCTCCAATCGGAGTCTAAACATAAACCATAGCCTGCCTCAAAGCCGAGCGGGTGCCACAAATCCTCACGCCAAAGCTTTTCCCTTTCAAAGTGCTTCTGAATGATCAAATTCTAACAAGCATAAGTTATATGTCAAAATATTGGTCTAAGGATACTCAATAAATCGTAAAGGAATTCGGGTCCAAAAAGTCACCTCAAAAATCAAATCTAAGCCGAAGGTTAAAACGGTAATTTATCAATAAATTGAACTCAACCTGATCAAATTAGTAACCTATACGGTCATACGAACCCAACCATACCCCTATTGCTATACTTGGAAAGAAACTCAAATATGAACCCAAAATAACCAACCCCGAGCCCCAAGGGCAAAACTGGAAATTGAGTGCAAAATCATGTTACCCATAATCTAGATAGTCAATAGCCTAAATTTCATGAGAATCAAACCACAATTTGGCCTTCAACTTCACTAATTAGCTAAAAACCCTAATTTGTTGAAAACCCTTATTTTACTAAGTGGGTTCATGGATTAGAAATGAAACTTTATGATGAAATCATAAAATAAAGTCTAGAAGGGAGTTATAATCTTAACCCGATGAAGAATCTTGACTTTGGAGCTTGGAATTACCAAAACCGAGCTCTTCGGAATTAAATCATTGTTCAGTGATTTCCTTCATAGCGATCGTGGAGCCTCGTCGGCGATAACGGTGACATGCGGCCCGACCTAGGAATTTTGGCCTTCGTGAACTCGAGACTTCAAGCCTGGCAGGCCCAATTCCACTTCTTTTTGCGAACGCGAGGAGGGCCACGCGAAGAAGGAAACTAGATGACTGGACTCCAGAAAAATCTGGCGTCCCCCAAACTTGAAATGGGTATCTGAAACTCACTCGAACCCCCCCCCCCCCTCTCCCCTGGGATATAAACCAAATATGAAGATTGAGTGTAAATGACGCTACGAACTCGCTCGCGCACTCAGATTTTCCAAAATAGGTCATCTTGACTCGGGGTTGACCAAGGTTAACTCCAAAAACTCAACTTTCCAACCAAGGACCCAAATCATACCCAAGCACCTCGGGACCCGAACTAAGGGCTCGACTAACATTCCAAACCTAATGGAATCGATGAAACTATGAAACTGACAAAAATACCCCTGATGTTGATTTTGGTCAACTCTTTTCACATCTTCAACATAGAAATCTCTAAAATCCTCAAAACCAACAAAAAAACCTGGCCGATTGCCTCGAGAACTGCGTCACCCATTCCCGCAAGTCATAAATACAGAAAAGAGACTACGAGAAGGGTAATTTGGAAACGAAACGGTAAAATACCTAAAACGACCAAACAGATCGTTATATTTGATCTTAATAGATTTTTTTTTTCAATTTGTGATTCAAATCGAGGTAACAAGGTCGATATAAAGTGTAAGGGTTGTGGACAATCATGGATATGAAAGCTTTCAGTCACCTTCAAAGATCTTAAAGTTCCATGGAAGATTCATTAAAGAAGACTTTAAAGTCCATAACATGCTTAAGCAGATTTATAAGGAAAGTGATGACAACCAAAGAGGTCATCAATGGCTTTGGAGCATACTTCTAACCATTATGTGCTTAGAGAATTTAAATGAAGCATGGAAAGAAGACCTCAAGACTATCAATATGCTCAAGTGGTTATTTTCTGTAATTTGGTCATTCTTGTAATTAGGCTTCTTCTTTTTTGAAAGACTAATATAAATAGACTTAAGTCTTTCACATTACGGTTAGTTAGACTATCTCAAAAGGTCTAAATCTACCCTTCATCCACCTATTTTGCTTAAAATACCCCTCCACTCACCTTTTTGACTCATTTTTTCCCTTAAAACTTAGCAGACCTCCTTTTATTATTATTTTAACTGTTTTTTATTTCTTTGTTTTTTTCTCGTCTCTTTTTAAAGTGACAATTAGGGCTCAGATCTGTCTTATGCTCAAGTATAAGATTTATTACGTGTAATATTCCTATTGAACGAAATTAAAACCCAACATACTCAACTTTCTAATAAAACATACAAATTATTTTATTTGTTCTTAACAAATTATTTGATTTGTTCGTAACAAATTATTTTATTTGTTCACCACAAAAACAGCAAGAAAAATGATTAACTTTTTGTTGTTTTCATTCATAACAAATTAATTTTATGAACTAATCAATAACCTTAATTTTATTTTATTTTGTTTTTGTTCATATCAAATTAAATATATTTTTTGTTGTTTTTGTGTTAATCAAATAAAATAACCGTATGTTTTATGACAAAGGTGGGTGAACAAATATAATAACAATTTTATTTTTTGTTATTTTTGTGGTGAACAAATTAAAATAATTCGTTGTGAGCAAATAAAATAATTTGTATGTTTTCTGACAAAGTTGGGTATATTGGGTTTTAATTTCGTGTAATAGGAATATGACATGTAATAAATAATAATTAAAAAGAATTTATACCTGAGCGTAAGACAAATCCGAGCCTCAATTGTCACTTTAAAAAAGACAAATCCGAGCCTCAATTGTCACTTTAAAAAAGATAAATCCGAGCCTCAATTGTCACTTTAAAAAGAAAAAGAGAAATTTAAAAAACAAAAACAATTAAGAAATAAATAAGAGGTCTGTTAGTTTTAAGGGAAAATGAACCAAAAAGGTGAGCGAGGATATTTTTAGCAAAATAGGTGTATGAAGGGTATATTTAAATCTTTTAAGATAGTCTAGACTCTAGAGGCATTTTTTTGTCGCTTTTCGTTCTCTAATTGTGTTTCGCTCGACAAGGGTGTTGTTGGGCTTTAGGAATCTGGGTCATGATAAAATGAAGCCTAATATTTTTGGAGAAGGAATTCTAAAGGTGTTTGGTAGTTCGTTAGTGATTGGAAATTTTACATGGTGTAAATAACATCTAAGAGGTATGTAACGACCCGTTAGGTCGTTTTGGTTTTTGCTATTTTGCTTATTTTAACCCTGTGGAAACTCCCCCTAGCTTCTCTAGAGTGTATTTGACTTGTGGGGATGGGTGGCAAGACTCCCGAGGTGTTCGGATGTATTTGAAATGAGAAAATGTAGTTTTTGAGAATTCTTAAGTGAGACTTTTTGGGGATTCCGTCGATTCCATTAGGTCTGGAATGTCGATTATAACTTGGTAGAGTAGTTAGTTCGATTCCTGATGGGCTCGGGGGCATTTTGGTCTTTTGTTTGGAAAGTTGATTTTGGGCGTTAGGGTTGACCGGGTCAAGATGATCTTTTTTCGAAATTCCGAGGGCGCGGATGAGTTCGTAGCGTGTATTTAGAGTGGTTTTCATACTTGGTTTATATCCAGGAAGTTCAGGGTGAGTCTCGGGATTTCAAGGCGAATACGTAAAACACCAGATTTTGATGGTGTCTGATGCGTGGTCGCTTCTACGGCGTTTGGTCCGCAGATGCAAGGGAAAGGGCACAGGAGGTCGCATTTGCAAGCCCTTGGCAGCATCTGCGAGATCATTGGGCATAAATCAGATATTAAATTCTAACTTCGAACCTACACCTTTCATTCTCATATTTTCACTTAGAAGCTCGATTTTGCGAGACTTGGAGAGATTGTGCAAGGATCATCTTGTGGGTAAGATTCTAACCATCTATTTATGATTAATCCATAGTTTAGTAAAGCTTTTCATGCTAAGATTCTTGATTTAAGATAGGTGAATTAGGGATTTGAAATCCTAGGCTTAAATTAGGAGATTCTTCAATTAAGCATGATTTAGTGGATGGATTTGATTTATTTTTGGTATCTAGGTTCTATAGATCACAGGTAGACCAAATTTGGACTAAATTTCCTATTTTGCCCTTTTTGACTCGGAATCCTATTTTGGTATCGTTTTGGGTCTGGATTTATTTTATGTCATTATGGGTACCGATGGACTCGTGTTCTAATGTATAGTCCATATTTGACCAGATTGGAACCATTCGGAGGCCGTACGTAAAGGCAAGCAGGCTTTGTGATTCGGACTCCTATTTTCAGGCAAGTTGAGACTTCGTACCTTATATAAAGCGTCATGGTTGGTCTAAATGAACCTAATTAAGAGGGATAATGGGGTTACTAAGGGGGTCCCAATACTCGTGAGGTGACGAGCTCTTGTATTGGTTACCAGTGCCATGATATGGGAAATTGTGTACTTAAATTCTATAGTCGGTCTGAATGCCATACTTTCTGTCTTTTGATTATATGTCTGTCTTATGTGATATATGTATGGTACATCACTCCCAAATACTCATTAAAAGTGAATAAGAAGCTAAGGTGGGACCTTTATGACTTATGCTAATCTCAATGGAATTTTTGTTGCATATTCCTGCTCCTTATTATATTGCATGTCATATTCATGCTTATTTTGTATCTTATGTCTATTATTATTAAGGATACAATTGTGGTTCCGCGGAAAACTGGTTCCGGACAGAGTGATGATGATTTTTTAGTCGATTGGCTAAGAGACAGGTATATGGAGACTACGGGGCTAAGTTATGAGATTTAGAGCCTAATGTGGCTAAGGATCGAAGTGATCTGGGAGATGTAATATTCCGGGTGGTATACGCACCTCGCGAGTCCCCCATGGGTCACAGTTCGTTAATGTTAGAACGTATGTGTACCGGGTAATGGAAATAAAAGCCTTGCATTGCATTCATACTTTAACTGTTATCGATGATTCTTGTTGATTGGGCTGTTTTGGATTGTTTATTATCTTTGTGGGCTAAATACTTGATCTTTCGTGTTATTATGTATCTCGGACTAATGGCGGCTAAGTGTAGTAGTAGTAGTATTCGAAGACCAGCCCTCGTCTCCGTTTTATCTAGGGTCGGTTGACGATGCTGCTGAGTACCCGTTGTTTTTGTACTCACGCTACACTTGCTACACCTTTTGTGCGGATGTCTGTAGGGTACCGATCTTTGTTAGAAGTTTCTTTGGGCCGGACGAGAGATTGCCATTGAGATTTCAGGGTGAGCCACCATGGGATTCGTGGCACCGGATTGTCACGACCCAATTTCACTAAGTCGTGCGGGTACCTACCTTTCCCACCTCGGTAGGCAAACCTTTAACTCAACATTCACAATTAATAGAAGAAAATAGCGGAAGAAAGTAAATAACGTAAGTCTCACGATAATCATATAAATAAGTGCAGAAGTAAATGAAATCCACCCCAGTATCTGGTCTGGTCATACAAGAGCATCTAAATCCAAATACTACAAGTCTGAGTAATAATACATAATAGTCTCAAAATCATGTCTCAGAATGGAAAGTAAGACATAATAAATGGAAAAGTCTTCGGGCAGCGAACGTCCTCATGCTCACCTAAAGAGACTCGAATCAAGAATCCTCGAATATCGACCACGAGGAGAGAAGATCCCCACCGGGTATTCTGCATTCATAAAATAATGCAGCAAGTGTAGGTCAGTACAAACAAGTACTGGTAGGTATCATAGGCCGACTAAGACTAGCTAACGTATATAAAGACAACAAAGCAAGGTAAACACGTAAACCAACAAAGTATAAGTCAACACGAATCCATATCCATGGTACAAGTCATCACCTATGTTATAGCATCTACACCCAACTGTGCCAAGTCTCAGTATAATCAATCCGAACCTGTACATCACAATCGTATCACAACAAGTCATCTCCTATATTATAGCATCTAAGCCCAATTGTGCCAAGTCTCAATATAATCATTCCGAACTAGTATATGTATCACAACATATCACAGGAGAGGTACAATGCAATGCAATAATGTATGTATGATGAATGCAATGCATATGCACCGTACACATGTACTCTGACAATGGAACGTCACATCTCGGCAGCACAACCCATGGGGACCTGTGAAGTCAATGTACCACTCGCTCCGAAAAATGACCTCGGATCACGAGCACTCTCTCGATCCCGACAAGAGACCTCCGGCATCGAGCACTCATTCGTTCCCGGCAAGAAACCTCGAGCAACAAACACTCATTCTGCTTCGAAAATGACCTCGGATCACGGACTCTCATCTCTCTTTTACGCTCTCTAGGCAAAGACCCTGTGGAGTGAGGCTACACTCTCTCACTTACGCACGTACGCATATCAATGTATCAGCGGAAATGAATACGAACACAATGCAATGTAATATCAACAACCAATTCAATCCCAAACAAGCATTACCACATACGGCTGCACACAAGTGATATCAATAATAAGGCTACACAATAAGCCACAATGGAATCACAATTCTCATCTCAATATCAATCAAGTAAAGTACCGCAATATCATAGTCATGATATATCACTAGTCACAAATTCCCAAAGTCTCAACGTGGCAACGAGCCAATAAGTAATTAGATCAAGATAAGTCAATAATACAACGGAGTGGCTAGCCCCCAAATCATATGACAAGGCCCAACCTACGACAATATCCAACCCAACTTCATACCCGAAGGTTTACATGCATTCTTCGATAATATCATCTAAACATACGCTTCGCTAATCGAATTCAACACTATAAGGTAAACCGTAACCTACCTGGAGCCGAACAGCAAAGTCTCCAATAATCAAACCTTAGTCTTTCCCTTCCTTTGAGCCTCGAAATAATGGAAGTCTAAACATATCCGAATCATGAAATTAGAATTAAGAAGAAACATCATCCAAACTTTACTTCTATTGAAGACCCAAATCTCAACCTATAGAATGGGGTTTATGAACTAGAAGGATGGAATAAGGAATCTATAAGTCTCAACATGAAATTAATGTTCTAGGTGATCAATTCCCATCAATTATAAGATAGAAGAACCAAAAAATCACTTAAATTCGAATTCTAGGCAAACCCCCCAAATTTGGGTATAAACCCTAACTTCCAATTCCATAATTTAGACACTAATTAGGAAGGAATCATGCAATAATAGATTCTAATCATCAATTACATGCTTAATGAAGCTAACCCAATCAATAAATAAAGATTTAATAGCCTAGAATGAAGAACCCATTGAACCCTCTTTCAATCCTCAAGCTCTTAATGAAACTAGCATGATAATGGATTTCTAAGGTGATTAATTGAATATGGAATAGCCATGAAGATTGAAGGACTTACCACAATGATTTTTCCCTAAGAAATGCTTTGAAATGCTCCCAATAGCTCTATTTTCGGAATGGTAATGAATGAGGGACTTAGGGCTTTTAACACTCATTTAATGAATCTAACTGCCCGTCACCTGCTTCCGCACCCCCTTCAGCGCTTCAGCCTCACCGCTTCTGTGGTCTCGTGACCGCTTCTGCAGTCCTACCCAAAATACACAAACCGCTACGCGGGGTGGTCACCGCTGTCGGCACTGCGCCGCGGTCAGGTGTCGCCATAGCGGGCACCAGACACCAGAAATTGCCAAGTATCACAAATCCAACCTGAAATCCCGACTATCACCCGAGGCTATCTGCTCACATACCAAATATGCAGACATACATAAAAATACGCTATGAACGCACTTGTGGCCTCGAAATTCCCAACTGAGGTCTCGTTGATCGAGTCAACCCCGATACCTCAAAACCAACTTCCCAACCCAAGTCCCAAAATGCACCCGAGTGCATTGAAAATCAAACCAAATATGCACACAAGTTCTAAAAGACCATCCAGACCTCTCGAAATCGATGGATTTCTGAAAAAGATCCGTTTACTCAAAAGTCAACTTTGAGTCAACTCTTTTTCGTTTTAAGCTCAAATTTCCCACAAAGTCACCCAAAACATAACCAAAGACTTTAGGAAGCGTGTCAACGGTCCCTTCGGGTCAAATGTGAGCTAAACAAGCTTGGAAAAGGGTCAAAAGCACCGAAAAGGTTATAACGACCAAACAGGTCGTTACACGGATTCTCTTCAATCCTGTTTTATTGTCTATTCATTTCTAAACATTCCAACTACATTTCAGACTTGTATTATTCTATCTTAGTGGGCTCCTGTAATGTGACACCAGATTTGGGGGTTTGATGTACCTTTAATTCCGCACTTATGATACATAAAGATTTCAAGACTTAAAAATAACTTGTATGCTCATTCCGTTTTATTATTATTCTCAATTCTTTTAAATTGAACTATCAGATGGCTTACTGACTTGGGGGGAGCTAGTGCCTTCACGACTAGTCAAACTTGGTCGTGAAAAGGTATTTACCTACAGTAACTATAATTCAAATTAATTACCTACCGTAGCTAGACTATGTATTTAATTACCAACCATAGCTATACTTTATATTTAAAAAAGATTACTACACCAGAGAGAAAAATACACTAAGTCTCATTCTTCTCCCTCATTCTAGATCTGACCATCTCATTCTCCAAGCATGCTCGAGCCACTCTGACGAAATTCCAAGTCCGGTCAACTCCACCACGAACAACCCATAATAATCTGAAGAAGCTTTGAGAAGCAATGAGAGTCAATTGTTCAAATTGAAACTTGAAGGCCTCAGGAACTCTGCCCTGTTGTGGTGGTTGCTGGTAATAATATCCCAATTACTGCTACTATGGTGGTGGAGCCATGGAATTTGCTGGTTGCATCGTGGTTGAGAGAGGGTTGTGGGGATGGAAGAACCCTAGAAGGATGTATGAATGGCTGAGTACCGACAATGTGGTGGTGGAACCATGGAATTTGCTTGTTGCATTGTGGTTGAGAGAGGGTTGTGGGGACGATAGAACCCTAGAAGGATGTATGGATGGCTGAATACCGCCGGCGATGAGGGAGTCGTCATCTCTGGCTGGAATTCATGGTCAACTGACCGATTTTCTTAGATCTGAGTGTATTTTTTCCAGATCTGAGTGTAATTTATTTCTTGTATTTATCATATCTGGCCAGATTTGAGTGTATTCTTCATTTTCAAGTGTAAATACAACATATCTTTTGGTGTTTTTGCATGTATTTCTGTATTTCGAATGAGATTTTTTTTTTTTTTGGTACTTTTGCATGTATTTTTTGAATTTTTGTTGTTTGAATACAACCAAATTGAATACAGTGTAAAATTACTTACGAATGAATACAATGATTTGAATACAATCGAATATCTCTGTATTTTTTTTTGAATTTTTGTTATTTGAATACAGTCGAATTAAATATAGTGTAAAAGTAGGTACAAATGAATGCAACTGAATTAAATACAGCAGAATACACCCTATGGCAAGGAATTAGTAGCTAGGAGCCGTAATTAGCTAAACTATAGCTATAACTTGTTAGAAGCGTCCAAATTACAATTGTTTAAGTAAGTTAGCCTTAATGATTTGCTTTATACTTAGGGCTCGTTTGGTACGAGGATAAGGGATAAATAATATCGGGATTATATTTGAGATGAGTTTATCACACGTTTGGTTGGGATAAAATCGCGGTATAACTAATCCTGGGATTGCAGTGTATTTTATCCCTGTGGGAGGATGGGATAACTAATCCCAAGAAAAGTAATCCTGTGATAACTTATTTCCCAACCAAACGACCCCTTAAGGCTGTGGGGTTTGTTTGATTAGACTATGATTAAAAGAAAAATTCATGGATTGCACGCAAACATTAGTTTGGTCAATCCTCTTTCAAATCAACTTCAGACCTAGTCTATGCCAGTTTTAGATATTTGAGTCTCAAGTTAGGTTGGTAGTTCAAACTTTAGACATACAGGTCTGAAGTTCAAACTATACAAACAATATGCCAATTTCAGATATACAATTCTGAAGGAAAAAATTGCACTTGTCCTTTAAACGGGCTGGTCTATAATATTTTCCCTTCAAAATCGAACTTATGCCTAGCGGGGCATAAGTTGTTAAAGGGTGTGAAACATAACTCGTGGGATATTTATAATGCGAAAGTATAACTTATGCCCCGCGAGTATAAATTAATGCCACGCGAAAAAGTTGTTCGTTACGAGAGCAAAAACTAAAGAGAAAATAGGGGGCATATTTGAAGTTTGTAACTTGAAATCTGAATTTTCAACTTCAGTCCTACTAATATAAAATTAACTTTTAAGCAGTATAGATATTACTCCCTCCGTTTCAAATTTAATTTTTTTTTCCTGGTTTTGATTTGCTATAGAATTTAAGAAAGTAAAGAAGACTTTTGAATCTTGTGGTCTGTTTAAAGATATATAAAATGTAGCAATCCTTTAATCTTATAATCTTAAACATGCCATATTGAAAATTGGAATTAAAGAATTGCCAAAAAAGGATTTTTTTTTAAAATAAATTAAAAAGGAAAGTAAGAGAAACAAATCGAAACACGGACGGTAATAGATATTTTATAATCTTATGTGGACACTTGGCGTAGACTAATAGTAAGGCTTGGAACTTTATTTGGGCCGTGGTCCAGCCTTTTGCCGCTTCAATACTTACTTTGGGCTTTCAACTCATTTTCGAGGCAACTTCACAAACCCCCCATTGAATTGAATAGCCTGTTTTCCCATTCATTCATCTCAGTTTGCAGAGTTCCCTGCTATGGAAGCTTACAGCAATGAAGAGTTTGCAGTTGGATGCATTTTATCAATCAAAACAACTTTAGGTGATGAGTTTGATGCTCAAGTTATCGCCTTTGACAAACCCTCCAACATCCTCCTTCTTCATATCCTTTAATAACACAGTTCCCTTATTCTTTTCTTTTGTGTAATTTTATCTCTTAATTGTTGATTTTCTTGACTATTGGTTTGATATTACATAAAAGAGTTCAGTTCAATGTTTTCTTGATTTCCCATATCTTTTTTTTTTTTCGTAATTTTAATCTGTTAGTTGTTTTCCTTGACTGTTTTCTTGAAATTACAAGAAGGGGTTACTGCATCAGGGCCAAAGAGAGATATAAGGCTATTGAAAGCTAATTACATAAAAGAATTCAGTTTTCTTGGCCAAGGCCAAGACCCAATTGATACCACTAAATGTTTTCTTGATCTTAGTAGCCTTCAAGCTAAAGAAGATTCTGCTTTAAGGTGAATTTATTTATGAATTTTGCTTTTGGAATATGGAAAAATTATGCTATTTGAGTTGGGATTTAGTGGGGTTGTGTTTTAATTGAATTTTTTGCAGACAAGCAGAGATAGATGCTGAGAGATTTGGGATTGGCGTTACTGCTGAAGCTCAGAATATATTTGATGCTTTGTCTAAAACGTATGTGTTAACTTTCACCCTCAGATTTTCCATAGATTTTTGTATATTTTAATTCTAAAATCAGTAATTTTACTTGTTGCTGTTAGAAGTAATGAAATACCAAGGGGTCGTTTGGTAGAGTGTATAAGAATATTACTGATAGGGTGTACTAGTAATGCTGGGATTAGTTATGCTGGATCATTTCTTATCCGCTGTTTGGTTTGGTTTAGTATGGGCAGTTATGTCTTTAACCATGCTTATCCATGTATTAGTACCCCGATTGCTAATGTTTGCTATGTATACGAATAGTACTGAATAGGGTGTATTAGTTATACATAGGTTGAAAAACACTACCAAACAAGAGATTAATAATATCAAAGTTAATACATGTATTATTTTCTCTAATACATCCTACCAAACAACCCCTAATAGATTTTAAAGTAAACTGAATGGTAAATCTTGCACCCAAATCCCCGTGCCTAGGAGTCAACAGTGGCCCTTTCCCACTTTGCTTCTTAGCGACTCGAACTTCAATCCCTGGGCTGGAAGTAGAGTACTCTTGCCACTAGAAAAACCTTTCTCAAGTTGGATTTTTATTTAATGATTGCATTAAATTAGCACCAAATGTATTCAGTTCCCTGTTAACATCAAATAGCTATTCTTTCTTTCCTGTGTATATTCAAAAATATAAGATGGTTTAGCTGTATGTATATGTACAGGTGACAAACCCGCAAGGGTGGCTCAGTTGGTTGAGCATGAGGCTTTCATAATGGAGGTCTCAGGTTCGAAACCCCATGCCTACGACAGCAGGGGATTTGCCTTCTTGGTCGAGCTCGTCGCACGGGGCTTGCCTAGTGTGGGTAACCTCTCCTGTGTGGTTTGCGAGCTATTGCCCAGGAGCTGGGTTTACCCTGTGCGCATCCGAAGGGTAGCGGTTGCGAGTTCCCATGTCACTAAAAAAAATTAGGTACAGGTGACGAGAAAGCTTTTCTTTGCTTTTTGGCGTTCACTCAAGAAGAAAATTTATGTATAGGTGTATACTCATATTTAGTTTATAGTTTCAAAGAGAAAAGTAAATTTTCTTTTAGGGAAATGTGTCATAGGAGAATAATATTAGAATACGGAGAGATAGCCAATGGAAACAGATTTCTCTACAAGAGATCAAGCTGCAAGATTGTGTGTAAAAGAAGCACTGGAAGTCTTACGTTTGTTAAAACACAAAATAAAGTCTATGATGCTAATATAAGCCATAGGTTTATCATTCATTACTCCAAAAGTAAAAGATAGCTTACTTTTCAAATGACTCCCCTGTAAATTTAATGGGTTCTCAAGATAAGTTTTTCAACTAGAGGATGAAGGCATAAAAGTCACATTAATGTGGCATTGGTTTTACCAAAGTAAGAGATGTGTTGATTACAATTGCATTTGTTGACGTTCCACTCAGGTAATAATACTGCGGTCCTGAATTTGATTTTTCCAGAACATTCAGCTGAGCAATATTTTGCAACTGCAAAAGATCTATTTAAAGTTGTTCATGATGAATCCTTTAACTCGCTCCCCAAAGCTCCACAAATTTTAGAGTTTGATAACTTGAGTCTAGTATTAAAAGGACACAAGATGTAGATGGAACCCTATTAGCAAGGACAAATAGACCTGAAGCGCGTTCATCATAGTTAAGCAAAATCATTTGAGCTTAGAGAGATTAGAGGTAGCTCATTGACTCTTCATAGACGAGAAGTCCTTTGAGCTAAGAGAGCCAGGAAGCAGCTCACAAATGTGGTATGAGCTATTCAGAGGAAGAGAAACTTTTTATAAAAAAGGGTTAAAGTTTACTTTAGCATCCTATGATAGTTATATAGGTGGTGGGATTCATATCACAAGGAATTGGAAATTTGTGTTGAAGATAGAGACGATTGAGCACATAAAATGCAAGATTGTGCAAAATTTAATATGAATGGTACATGCTTACCCACCTGTGAGTTCACCTATATGAGTTTCACGTACTTGATCTCAAGTTAAGATAAAGGAGGAGGATTACGGTAAGGTGGTTTATTTTATAACAGGCCATTTAAGGTGAAATCTAGAAATTTAACTATGTTGTAAGAAATAATTGGGTTGGGAATTTATTCGAGTGTTAAATGAAAATGGAGAATCTATTGTTTCTCTTTTGAGAAGTGGAAATAATTGATATTTGACTAGCAAGAAGAATTGCTTTGATTGGGAAGTTGATGATATGACGACATGATTCTAGTTTGGCATCATTTGAAAATGAAGAAGATGATCATTTGGTCTGGACTGTGCAGAAAAATGGCTTTTTGCAATCAAATCTTGTTACGTCATCTTGGTTGCAGTAGCATGTTGATACTCCTCTTGCTTCTTGGCCTTGGAAGGTTATTTTAGGGTCGAAGGTTCCGTTCCAAGTGGAATACTTTTGCTGGGTTTTGGTTCATGATGACTAATTAACTCAAGCAAACATGCAGAAAAAGGCTTTCATATGTGCAACAAGCATTTTGAAGAGATGTTGAAGACAAGCTGACGCCGGAACGTCGGGGGTGTGCCAATGTTGGCGAGGTTAAGAACCCCACTATGACGCGAGAACCGATAAAGAGGCCACCTGTGTTGGCTAATACCAAGGAAAAAGGAAACTTACTCTCTTAAAAAAAGCAAATTTGTATGAAAAGTTTATAACTCAAAATAAGATGGTTTTTATTAAGGATACTAGCCCTATTTTATAGGCTATCAAATATAAAGGGTTATAGTTTCTAATCGGTGTGGGACAACATGTCCTAAAGGATAAGGATAACTATTAATATTAAAAGCTAAGAACAACAAAAAGTTTATCTAGTTAAGATAAGAAAATATAAGGATGCTAAAAGATAAGCTTGCAACATCGTAACGTAAGCGCTTGCATCAACATGGAATAAACGCTTGCATCATCATGAGGTAAGCTCCTGCATCAGTGAAAAAGCCAATTGTTCAAAGTTGAAATATTCGAGCCTTGACCCATTGGAGCCATTACTTATTATTAAAAGAGTTTATTTGTATTCTGATCATGAAGCCCTCAAGCATCTCAATTCACAACATAAGCTCGATCGTCGTCATGCAGCTTGGAGTGAGTTTATTCAAGCATTCTCATTTCTTCTCAAGCATAAGCGGGGTGTACTGATGCCTTAAGTCAGCTTCTGCTTTGCTTTCTACCTTACAAGTGTTGTTGGATTTGAAATTGTGAAAGAGTTGTATAACAAAGATCTCGATTTTGGTGAAATATGGAAGTCTGGCTCTCAAAGTACCTGTAAGCAGTTCCATCAACAAGAAGGATATCTTTTCAAGGGTAACAAGTTATGTCTTCCACAAAGTTCATTACGTCAATATATTATCGAGGAAGCTCATAATGGAGGATTGGCCGGACACTGTGGAAGAAATAAGACTTTAGCTCTGATAAAAGAAAACTTTTATTGGCCCAAGATAGAACGAGATGTCATTTGACATATCCAAAGGTGTCGTATTTGTCACTTAGCAAAAATTGACAGTCAAAACACAGGTATGTATAAGCCATTACCTATTCCTGAAGCTCCTTGGGAAGATGTGAGCATGGATTTTGTCTTGGGATTGCCAGAGACTCACAAAGGCATGACTCGATAATGGTGATTGTTGATATATTTTCCAAAATGGCTCACTTTGTGCCATGTCACAAGTCTGATGATGCTTCTCGTATTGCTGAAATGTACTTCAAGGAGAGCATGCGCCTTCATGGAATTCCAAAAACTATCACTTTCGATCGAGATGTGAAGTTCATGAGTCATTTCTGGTGTACTATGTGGAGAAAGATGGGAACTCATTTGCAGTTTAGCTCAGCAAACAAAAGTTTGAAAAATTTATTTCGCAGCTTTGTTGGGAAGCATTTCTGTTAATGGGATCTTATGTTGCCTCAAGCAGAGTTCCCTTACAATAACTCTGTGAGTTGTTTCCAACTGGTAAATGTCTAGTTGAGGTGTTTATAGGCAAACGACCAATAAGTCCTTTGGATCTTCTCCCATTGCCAACCATTTGTGAGTTCAGTGCTGATGCTAAAGAATGAGCCAAGGAGATCAAGAAGCTTCACGAGGGAGTTTGAGATAATATTGTTTGGCAGATTGCTCACTATGAAAAGCAAGACAACAAGCACAAGAAGAAAGTTATTTTCAAAGAAGGATATTTAGTATGGATTCACTAAAGGAAAGAATGTTTTCCTAAAGTTTCGAAAGAAGTTATCACCTCCAGCAGATGACCCTTTTCGAAAATTTGAGCGTATCAATGATAATGCCTATAAGATCAGATTATATCTACCACTTTTAATGTTGCTGATCTATCGCCTTACTATGGGGAACATAAAAAAGACTTGGAGTTTGAAGGCAAACCTCTTCCAACCCCAGAAGAACACTTATCACATGCTGATGCAGGCGCTTACCTCATGATGATGCAGACGTTTATTCCATATTGATGCAGACGCTTACGTTATAATGATGCAAGCTTATCTTTTAGTATCCGTATCTTTTCTTGTCTTAACCACATCAATCTTTTGTTCTTCTTATTTTTTAATAGTTATCCTTATCCTTTAGGACATGTTGTCCCACATCGATTAGAAACCCCAACCTCTTAGATTTGGTAGCTTATAAAATAGGTTTGTATCCTTAATGTAAACCATCTTATTCTGAGTTATAAACTTTTCATATAAAGCTTTGTGCTTTAGTTTGCTTCTTTTAAAAGACTGTGTTTCCTCTTAAGAAGTAATTGAGTTATCCTTGGAATTAGCCAACCAAGGTGGCCTCTTTATCGGCAATTGTGTCATAAAGGGGTTCTTAACCTCGCCAGCATTGGCACACTTTTGACGTTCTGGCATCTGAAAGCATTTGTTTTTGTTATGTGAAGTCACAGGGCAACTTCGATAGTTTTTTTTTTTTTTTTTTTTTCAAACATTGTTGGGTTAAGGATTTTTTTAATAGCCATTTCTATGGAGGTAGTAATGAGCTGAAAAGATTTGTGGTCTATTTCTGTTTTTTTTCCCCCTCTACTATTTGGAGAGCAAGGAATCTTAGATTTTTGGATAGCAAAGTTTTATCTGTTCATATCTTGAAGTTTAGATGTTTGTGTAACTTGGTGCAATCTAGTACTCCTAGCAGGGATGATGTGGTTTTTGATTATGAAGAAATTTACGTTATCCTAAAGAGGATAGAGGCCCAGGATTTATGCCCAAAATTAGGTTCTAAAGGCACCATTCCCTATGAGAAATTATGACTTGAGTATCTGAGATAGGTCAACAATTGTTGGCTTATCTGACTAAGGTGGGGTTATGCTGAAGGCACAAGAGATTTATTAGAATCTATACAAAATAGACATCGATACATTTTTGTGTTTTCTATGTGCTTACATATAAATGAATAGCTAACTTTTATTGTTTCTGCCAAAAAAAAAAAAAATTGGAAAAAAAAAATTGGACGACAAATCTATTGCACAAAGTGGAAGAAAGACAATTTATTCAGGAAGTTGATGTAGATCGAACAGTAGTATGGGGTAATAGGTATGATGTTGGGCAGAATCAAAAGCTAGTGGAAATAGTGGAGGCATGTAATTATGTTGAGCCAAAAAATGTGGAACTGTGCAAGGAGAATGAAAAACATCATGTTTTAGTTATCTTAGATAGTGTGCTCCAAACTTTGTTAGTTCTTCACCGGTGTTTTTTGAACCAAAAGTGGATTGAAATGAAGGAACTATAGCTTGATATAACTGCCATAAGGGGACTAGGGCAGTAGGACGGGACTTCACAGTGCTAGTTTCATTGGAAACATGCTGAGAGAATTGAGATTTTTCGGTTCATCAGAGAGTGTAGATTTCATTCACAAAGTGAAATTGACTGACCTTTAATTCAATGGTGATAAATTCACACACAGATGGAAAAACGATGGCTTTATATCTAAGAATTGACGAGCTTTGATATTAGTGAGATGAGCACCATTTGAATTATAAGGCAAAGTGCACTCCCAAGAACTCTCTTAGACCAAACATCTGGGTAAATAATCTGTGGAGAGTGGATGCACTCCAGGAACAAAGAGCTTTAACGGAACATGAATACATAAATGCCCCAAAATCTAGTTTGAACCAGTACAAGAGCCACTAATACATAAATACATAGCCTGAGCCCTGATGGATAATACAAGTCTCAAAACTAGAAATATGAATAGACAGATATGTAAAGGAAATGTTCCCGGGTGGCAGATCTGGCAAGTAGCTCACCCCGGAATCTCTGTCAGGTAGCCTCAGAATCACTCGCGGTGACGGGAACTGGAGCCAACAACAAACTCTGCACTCAAGAAAAAGTGCAACAAGTGTAGTATGAGTACAAACACACGTACTCGTAGGTATCATAGGCCGACAATGATTAGTTCGCGCATACACAGACATAAATTAACAGATAAGCAGTCAACACAACACACAACAATAACAATCAGGAATGTCACACCATAATGATAGACATAATGAATCTCACAACTCAAGTCATAAGCCTAGGTGGAGCCTCTAATCCACAAGTATTGTCAAGTCATTACTTAAGTCCTCACAACAACAATAGCTCAATACATCAACAACCGCAATCAATAAATAATGTGCCATGCGATGATGAGGTATGAATGTCATAATATGCAATGCAATGTCCCGCAGGCCTCCTCTCCGTACCGCACACACATGCTAAGAACAATGTCACAATAGTCATGACCTATGGGGGACCCGCAAAGTCCATGTACCACACTTGCTCCGGTATGTACCTCGGATCACGAGCACTCTCTTCCACTTCGGGATGTTACCTCGGATCACGAGCACTCTCTCTCTCTTTTACGCTCTCCAGCAAAGACCTGAGAGGCTCCACTCTCTCACTTATCATCATTTCAATGTAATCATGACAAGTCAATAACACATGAATATGGAATGTATGCTATTCATAATTCAACCTCATCAACAACACATGTATAGAAGCCATAATAATTGCCATGAATGCAAATCATAATCTGAGTTATCAGTATCAACCCTTCCCCATTTCATAAGATCAAGAGATAAGTGATGAATCAAGCACCATAGAGAGTCACATCAATGCATGAAAATCACAAGTATGGCGACAACCCACATCAATTACAAGGAAAACACAAACATGACAGTTGACAATACCAACCTAGTCGGAATATAACTCCACACCATGCTCGAAGGTCTATCATGCTTTCCCCGTCAATCACTACTATACATTACGATTCACTAATCGAAGTCTAGACATGAGTAAACCGTAACCTATCTCGAAGCCGAGCAAGTGCCACGAACTAGTCCGCTAGAGCCTTCCCCTTTCGAAGAGCTTCCGAACGATCAAAGTCTAGCAAATTATTACACCACATTAGATTACGAGGCTAATGATACCCATAAAGCCATAAAACCAACCAAAATAAAAAATGACCCTTAAAAGGGGACCCCGGTCCCACAAGGGTAAAATAGGAATTTTAGCGGAAAATTAGGAAAGTCTAAATAATCAATACCTCAAGTTTCATGCAATTCTAACCCCAATTGGGCCTTGATTTCATCAATAATAAAAAAAAACCCAATTTGGAGAAAACCCTCAATTTCCATATCATGATTCTTGAGAAAAAGGAAGATTCAAGCTTAGGGACTAATTACCCATTGATTAAATACTTAGAATCTAGGAAATTCCTCAACAAAAGCCATAAAAGTTTAAAGGAAGTTTTCAAAATCATTCTAGGGTTCATAACCCAAAACCCCCAATCTAACACATGATTTCTACCAGACTCCCTTGTATAAAGATAATATAACATAAAAGGAAAGTAGGAAGCTTACCCCAATGATGGATCCCAAGAAATATCCACAAAATCGCCCCTCAATCTCTCTTTAGGTCTCAAGTTTGTGAATGGGAAGAAATGGTTCGAAATTTGGGAATTTAAGGTTCTGAACCCAGCAATCTCGCATTTGCGGAGAAATGTCCGCAGATGCGGACTCATTAAACAGCTCACTACCTCGCATCTGTGGGCCAAGTCCCGCATAGGCGGGCCCGCAAATGTGACCCCAAGTCCGCACATGCGGACACCAGAAACCAGAATTTTCTATTTTTTTCACTAACTTCAACCCGACACTCATCCAAGACCTCCCGGATACAAACCAAGCATGCAACCCACTATAAAAACACGCTATGATCGCATTCGCGCCCTCAGAATTTCCAAATGAGGTCATCTTGACCCTGTCAACCCCCTAAACCTTTCCAACCCAAAGACCAAAACACCCCCGAGTGCCTCCGGAACCGAACCAAACACCCTACCAAGTTAGAATCAACCCTCCGGAACTAATGGAACCGACGAAAATCCCAAACATACTCGTTAACCCAAAAGTCAACTATTGGTCAACACTTTTTTGCTTATTCAACTTAAAGGCTTCTAAATTTCTCAAAACCAACCTGATCACCTTGGGAACCGCGCTACCCATCCCCACAAGTCAAGTACACTCTAACGAAACTAGGGAAAGGGTCAACATGGGTAGACGGGGTAAAATGCCTAAACAACCAAACGGGTCGTTACATTTACCATGGGTTTCTTTCCTCTTGTTGGAATGTAATCAAGGAGGATATTATTCTGACTATGTAGAACTTTCTTTCTTAGGATTTTTTTTGCAAAATTATCAACGTCTGTGGCTTTAATCCTAAAAGAGAATGGCACTAAAGAATTGAGAGATTTTAGGCCTATCAGCTTTTGAGAGATCATTTCAAAAGTGCTGACAGAGAGGCTCAAGAAAATGGTGTATAAGCTGGTTGATACTCATTAGATGACATTCTTTAAGGGCAGACTAATAATGAATGGAATTTTGATAGCAAATGAGTGTGTGGTCTCGAGAATTGAGGAGAAGAGACTTGGGATTCTTTGCAAATTTGATTTTGAGAAGGTATATGATCATGTAATTTCTTAATTATGATGATAAATGATATGGGATTTGTTCGAAAATGGATCAAATGGATTTTTTTTAATGCATCGGTAATGTCAGATTTTCAATTTTGATAGTTGGATCCATTTTACGGAGGATTGAGACAAGGCGACTCTCCATCACTTTTTCTCTTTATTTTAGCTATTGAACGTTTCAGCACAATGGTTTAAGACAGCAAATTAGAATGGTTGGATTAGGGGATTAAAGTGTCCAACAATGAAGCAAATAATCTGGAACCATTCACCTCCTTATGCTGATGACTCTAATTTTTTGTGAGGGTAAGGTTGGACTATTTAGACATCTAAGACTGATCCTTAGAATAGAAAACCAAGAACCTTGGCATTAGAATAGAAAACCAATCAAGTTTATCTAGAATAAAGAAATCTTAACAAGTGATCGATTTACCTTGCGAAGATCTAGAGTTGTTCAATGAAGGTTTTTCCTCCGTCAAAATGATATCAAAGAGCATCCAAAATTAATGCTAAATGAGCCAAGGTTTCTACGTTATAATCCCCTAGAAAGTGTGCTAAAAGACAAGGTTGCCCTTAACCCACTAGACTTGTTTGCTTTCTTTAGAATTCATCTTGTGAATTTGGCCACCTTTACAACATACAAAAAAGGTAGTTCAGCAGTCAAGAATCTCAACTACACAAAAAGAGCATACTCTTCGAATAGTTGGGAGATTCAACGGTGAACAAGATGAATTGGGGGAAAAAGGTAATCATGGCTAAGTATTGAAAAGTTGCCTAAGGTGTGCAAAATTGATATCATCCTCTCTAAGGTAGATGCGGATGCATGATTTTGAACTTTATGGGTTCAACTTTTAAGATTCTTAACTCATCAAAAAAAAAAAAAAAAAAAAAAAAAAAAAAATTATGGGAGGAATTCCAAAAACAAAGAATATATGTATTCTTTGCATGAATGTAACATTTTTGCTCCGTGTCAAAAATGTTACATTCAGTTGAACCCGTAGTTATAAACTCCATCTGCCTGTCTCAAGGTGTGGCAGTTTGGGGGAGGAATTCCAGAACTTGGTGAAATTAATAGCTGGTGATAGGAGAAAGATAATATTATGGAAGTTTGCTAGGGTAGGGTCTATCGGAAACAACCTCTCTACATCCCAAGGTAGAGGTAAGGTGTGCGTACACTCTACCCTCCCCGGACCCCACTTGTGGGAATATACTGGGTATGTTGTTTTTGTTTTTCTACCTTGAAGAAAAGCCTTGTTGATCATTTTAAATTTTGGTACTCGCCTCGAGGTTGCAATAGATGAATGTGGATTTGGAATTTTAGGTTATACAGAAAAATTTCCCCAATTATGAAGTGGTCGACTTTGTTTTCTACTTCAAGCTGCCGCTTTCTACTTCACTGATTGACTTTAGGAAGTAAGGTTACTTGAATTGCTTAATTTGCCGATGGTCACCGCTTTCTATTGATTGTTATAGTAAGTTTTTCTGGTCTTACCAGCGAAGTCATATGCAGTGAAGCAATGTTGTATTTGTTTATGTTTGACTGCTAGGAAATGTGGTAGCTTCTTCAAATTGCACGTGAAGAAATATGTTGGGTGTTTAATCATTCTAAGTACTGGTGACCTTCGAAAAGCTTTTGTGATCTCTTTCTTCTTCCTTTCTTTTCATACCTATTTTTCGCACTATCAGGGTAGAAGGCTAGTAGGTAGTCGCGTTTATCCTTTCTTGCGAGTAGTTGCATTGATCTTTAGTTTCTTGTCCCTTGATTTCTGCGAGTATCTGTTTGCACAGAATGGTTTATCATGGCTTATTCACTTTCGTTGTTTTCATTTTCATAATTGCTTTGAATTGTTTACCCGTATCTAACCTTTCCTATGCTTTTTCTTGAGCCGAGGGTCTTCCGGAAACAGCCTCCCTACCTAAGGTAGGGGTAAGGTCTGCGTACAATCTACCCTCCCCAGACCCCACATTGTGGGACTCACTGGGTATGTTGTTGTTGTTGTTTTCGCGCTATCAAATCAACTCATCAGCTTGAAATCTCAGCAAACATACAAATAGCCAGTTCCTTCCCGGAAGAAGCAAATTTTGGTACTGCTGTTCCCATGACTATTCAAGGCCTGGAATCTTAAAATCTCCATCTTTCTTTTTTGCTAAGTGCTAATGAATTTTTATTCTTCTGCTGAGCAGGATAGGTAAAATCTTGAGTTTTCCGTCGTTGGAAGTTCTATAATAATTGTTGAAAGAAGGGGAAGGGCATTAATAATATTAGATGTATTAGGCACAAGAGCTCACATGCAACACCTCATATACCTTCGATTAGTTTTGAGAATGAAGTTGTGGGCTTGACAGCGTAAGTATGGCAACAGGTTCCTTGTGGGTCTAAGCAATTACTAATGAAGAACGCTGAAGAAGCAATTATAAAAGAATTCTGAGTCTAAATATTGTCCCTCCTTGGTAAGGAACAGGTAGTTTCAGCTCCTTGTAAGGTAGTATCAGTGACCGTGTTAACTAGTTTAGGCCATTTGCCTAAATAGCCTACGACTTAATCCCCCACTATAACGGTTGCCAGCTGGCACTAATTGAATTTACTGTTTGAGATTATGGTATCAGAGTGAGCCTTACAACTACAATAGTACGACGACTTAGGTAAGCCTACGGATTGGTCCCTCCTCCCTTTTTTTATTTATATATTGTGATAAAGAGAGTTTCCATTGAAGTAGTTTGAGCTTGTCACTAGGTGGTGTCAAGGTGTGAGTTTTAGTTTAGGCACAGATTCCTGGATTGAGTAGTAAGAAAACCATGGTCTCTTGTTAGTGTGTCTGCATGTGTCATTGGGGCACGACAAGAATAACGTTTTGGCTTTCGGGGCCCAAAATACTAAGTTAAATGGCCTGCGAATATTCCATGATAAATTAAGAAGTTGATATATATTTTTTGATAGAGAAGAAAGTTAGGATATTATTTGGCTGAAGATTAATATAATTGTTGATTCATTTTGGTTCTTCTCATTATAAAAGTGTTTGTTTTAGCATTCTAAAAAAAGGTGTGTGTTTTTAGATTCTAATGACAATTTCAGACTTTTAGTGGCTAAATTAGAGCTTCTGGATCATGTCATACGCTTGCTGATTCATCTAACTATAAGGAAGTCGACATTAGACCCTCTTAAATTTTATTGATGGAATTCCACTGACCAAAGATGAGATATAGAGGGAAGCTTAATCTGATGCAAAGATAACAGTTGAGATTAGGTTTCATACGATACATATATTGTAGCAACCCATAGGGCATGGTATTATTCATCCTACGAGGTAATTGATATGGATTTCTGTCCTTGTCTAGTGAATATCCAAATTTTCATATACAATTCCTATTATTTTGAAACAATGTAGAGGTATGACAATAAGCACGTATTAAAATAAAAAAAAAAAAAAAAGCACGTATAAGCGAGGCACCTATCAAGAAAAGCATGTATAAATGGCATTGTCATATAATACACATTTAAAATTGAGTAGCCAATTTTTTTTTTTTTTTTTTTTTTTTTTTATTTTTTTGATGAGGTAAGAAATTGAGTAGCCAAATTTAGGTGCTTTCAGATAAATCTGCATCAGTGCTGGCTTATCTAGTGTCCCATACAGATTTTGATTGCAGTATCAGTCTCCTGTTTTGTATACGAGTTATGTGAACCATGCTGCGCATATGTAGGATATCTTGTGTGAATTTTGATGTCATTGTTGATGTAACCAACCAGGTTGCCTGTGCGCTGGGACAAGACGGTGATAGTTGTGATGAACGAGGTGCGTGTTAGCAGTCCATACCTTCCCGAATCTGTTATTGGAGGCACTCCTGCTGCTAATGAAAGAGTGCGGAAAGTGGTAAGATAGTATATTCTGAAAACAAAGAGAAACTAATCCTATTTTTGCTGTTACTTGATTCGTTCATCCTGGTTTCTCCATTCAGCTTGAATTGGAGAGGAAGAGGCTGCAATCCCGTAATACTGGACAGTGAGGATTCCTTTGCGTTGGTCTGAGGTATTCTTTGCTGAGGAAACTAATACCAAAGGCTTTACCAAAAATGGCCATACGAGTAACATCCTACTTGAGCGAAGATGTATTGTGTCTACACCTGTAAGGGATTTGAACTTGGTAATTTTAGCGACGGGAGTTGCTCTCTCCCTCACCCCCCGTCCCAAAGAAAACACTGAGATTTTTTTTTTTCATTTGCTTGTCTCAATGAGGTAAATTTCAATGTGCCATAATATGTGTACGAGGAATCAAAGGTTGATAACTTGAAGGAATGGTGTCTTCAAGTAGAAGCCCAGCTTTGGGGGTGAGGATGAGTTGAAGTTTTCCTATCTAATCAAAATATTGAAAATTTGAAATCTTTGATTTCTCTACTACTTCTCGATTTCCCCTTTATTTTGGAGGGTAAAAGAAGTTGCTAGTTAGAAAAGCAGCGGAATTCTGCTATACTCTACAAATATAAATCTAATGCACTGCAACTGCAGGTAATCTTTATTACAAATGTTCATTGGTAAACTTAAAAAGACAATGTTGTACAATGAGTAAAAATACATTGATAGTGTAAGAAAATCTTTACACTGCAGTCTATATAACTCAAAAACCTATAACCATATAAATGAAAGAGGAACCATGTAAATTGGAATATTGTGTCTGAGGAGTGACATTGTTCGTGACTCGTGAGCCTAGAGTTTCCAAGGTCGTTGAGGAAGTTTCATGAATATGTATATGCTGTGCTTATTTTCAAGCGTATTAAGAAGCTTATATACTTGATAATGAGAAGCCCTTCTAATTTTCCCCTGTATTGATAAAACCGTTGGGGCACTCGTGATTGGGTTCAATAGAATACAAGGCGCCGATGTCATGTTGTAACGATCCAAACTAGGATGTCATGACCAAGGCGCATAGGAAGGTTGAATCCTATCGATCTTAAAATCTTGGCAGAGTTTCCTCTACAGCGAATATCCCTAGAGTATATATTACAATGTCAATTTGAAATAATGCAAGTCCATAAAATTAAGTCTATACCACGTCTAAAGCTATAGCCACCGCCTCACAAATCAAACTTTATCCAACTCCATTGTCAATACCATCACATATATAAAACTATTATGCAATATACAAAAATAGCCGTTAAATTTTAAAACTACCAAGTTTCTTTACTAACTCTAATGAAGGAACATCAAGGTCCATAAATTGGTTAAGTGTACTCTTCTTGATCTCTAATTAGTTTGGTATGGTTTCTCATTTTCAGACTCCTAGCTTGCATGTACATGCAACTTGAACCTGAGACTTTTCACGAACTTTTGTTTGGCAGTTGGTTAGAGTTATGCAGGTATTAGTAATACATAATTAGCTTATGAGAGAATCTATGTATTATTTTATACAGGGATTAGTTACATAGGGTTTAATTATTTATATAATTAGTTATTCCATCTTCTATCCTGCATAAAATAATATGTAGATTCCATCGTAACTTATATGTGTTCGTTATGCTGATTTCTAAATTACAAACCAAACATCGTAGTAGGTGTGTTGAATTTTATACATAGCAAAAGAATGTCACATAACATGGTATGCATTAGTTATGCATGATTTAATACATGAATAATTTAGCTCTTAACCAGCTACCAAACGACCCCTTAGGTTTTAAATTGCTACTGCCTTTGAACTACAAGTTGGTCAGTCGTAGTGCAAAATTCGATGTGTTGTTACAATGGGTGTTTTAAAAGGTGGGGGCGTGAGGCGGAGCGGTTTACTTAGCATGGACATGGGGCTTAAGCCCCATAGATCCTTACAATTTTAATTTAGGCAGAACCCATCGGAAGCTCCCTGAGTTGGACACGATCTTTCACTTAAACAATCTGACTAAACCTTGTTCCATTTAGACACTTAAGGTGGGCCCCGGCTGTGTCATTTATACACTTTTCGCTGACTTGGCAAGTTATGTGGATTTCACACCAAACAGGCGCGTTGATAGCCTAAAAATCATTTTTTTTCTTTATTTCCTTCTTCATTTTTATTTTTTTTATTTTTTATTTCTTCTTCTTCATTCTCTTGTTTCTACCATCTTCCTACCACACCAATATCACTGCCGCCGGTATCATTATCGGAAAAAAAAACGTCAATTACATTTTTAATTCAACTCAATTTCTTGCTCTCACTCCTAGTAATAAAGAAAAGAAAATCAAAAGAGCTCATCGAAACACCATTAGTGGGTTCTTTAGAAAGCTTGAAGTTTTAAAATTGGTTACTTTATTTGATGAAAATTTTGAGAAATTAATGTTGGAGTTTTCTTCGGGACTTCGTGGGGAATCTTTAGCTGAAGTTATAACAAATTTGGCGGAGTTTTTCTTGAAATTTTGGATTAAAATCGTGGTTGGAACAAAAACACACATGAAGATGATAAAGAACATTAAGTCCCTGATTTTCAGATTTTTCTTTTGTTAGTAAATGCTTTTTTTTAGTGTGTTAATAATGTGAAGGGTTCAGAAAATAGGCTTTCCATTTCTTTTTTTGAAACATTAGTTTTTACTAAATTTTTTTTATATATTATTATGGCATCAAATGACACATGTCCTAATTTAATTTGTCATTTTGCCACGTCATCGATGAGTGTGTTACACACACATTACATATTTGGCTGATTGAGCGAAAAGTGTCTAAATGACACGGTCGGGGCCCACCTCAGGTGTCTAAATGGAACAAGGTTTAGTTCCTAAGGCTTCGCTCTGTTACCTGTGTTGTAAGCTTTCTAGTCTTTGAAGTAAAGTTCAATGCTACGAAAAAAGCTTTTGCTTGGCGGGTCTATCACCCTAATTGCTTTTGTTAGGAAATTTTTTATATAAGTATGCCCCTATCACGTGAGCCTTCCATCGTTGCAAGTCCCTTCCATTCGACCCAAGCTTTCTTTTGATTACGTCTGGCTCCCCATGAGTTCTGCCTTTAATTTATGATGTCGTAAAATAGTATAATAGCATAAAAATTATAGCCAAAAAAAAAAAAAATTAATACTTTACAAAAATAAAAAAACATGAATAGAAAAACTCATAAAAAACTAAACTAAACATGATTTTACAAGTATAAATAATGCTATGATATAAAAGCTTCAAATCAACTCTAACATCTTAACTTTCAAACAATAAAAGAATCACAATCTCTAAAAATATAATCATGCTATGCAATTTCCTCCCTAAAAGAAAATAATCAATAAACCTTATCAATATTATAATTTAAAAGTCACTCCTTCATAAGTAAAAAACAAAATTACTTTCAAATAGTGAAATAATAGAATATGATAACTTTGAGACATAGAGCAAAAACATGAAGACCAATGACTGAAGATGTAAAATTCGGCTATGTATTTTTAAAAATGTTAAGCGATACTCACCCTCACGGTGTTCTCAAATAGCAAATATGTAATACTACGACTTGTTATTGAGTTATTCTCAATCTTCTTATTTCTATATATTAAAAAGTATTGAGCATCATTTATTTATTAAAGAATTATAAGGGTCAACAATGTTAATTAAGGAATTTGACACATAATTTGTGTAAGAACTGGATGAGCCCCGAGTGTTGGTGTTAGGCGTGTTTAGGGCGTCAGTCAGACGCTTAGGGCATAAGCCTCACAAAACTAAGCCCCACACGTTAGCCTCGAGGCTTTTTGCTAGTGCTCTGCCTCGGAGCGAGCCCCAAAACTGCCTCTTAAAACACTGATTAGAACCTATCAATCTATCAATGGATAGCTTCAGTAAATTAATCATTTCATACTAAAGTTATTATGTCATATTGGGGTGTTTGAAATGAAGAAAAATAATATTTAAAAATGTTTTCCAAAAAATAAGTTATCTTCAGGTGTTTGGGTTGTCAGAATATATTTTCCGAGGAGTGCATTTTCTACCAAAGGGAAGTATAACTTCCCTAACTTTTTGACGAAAGTCACTTTCCTCTCTATATATCTCAACTTCTAATGTCGATGCTTTAACCAATTCTAAAACATTATCATCGACATATATACTAAAAAATTCATTAAAACAGAGTCCTATTTGCTATCAGTCTTTAACAAACATTTCTCCGAAAAGTATTTTCCATTCTTCTACCAAAAATATTTCTTCAGGAAGATATTTTCTAGAAAATAAGTCATATTTCAATTGCAAATTATATTTACCGTTGTTATTGTTGTAAGTGAAACTTAAGCTACCTACCTGTGGGCATGCTGGAAATTTGATATACTGTCGGTGCAATACTCGGTTCGCATACACAATACTTTTTTTCTTTACCGATCTTTATGGATCATGCTTGCACGAGATATGAACTAGAATTTTTCCCTTCCAAGATGATGTCAATTGCATATGTAGATGATATGAACAATTGCACATGCACCAATATTGCTGCAATTTCAAGAAATCGACCATTTCCACGTACCAATTACGTACATCCTAGGTAGCTGCATTCAGACAAGTACCAGAATAAACACATGCAAAATTATACCATACGTTACATTCCAAGCAGGGGGAGGAGCGTCAGTCAGTTTCGAATTCCATCGAGCCCTGTAACTTCATACGCACCTCCCCATTATGTGATTTATGCTCTTTCTCTCAGTTCACATCATCACCCACGGCCAGTTCAAACTTCAAAATACAACAATGAGAACTCCATATGACTGAATTCAGTTATTCAGAAGACATAGATTTTGTTTTATACCCATGAAGAAGAAATTAGATTTCAATAGAAAATAATAGTTTGGTATATACTACAAAAAAAGGTGCAATTAGCGGAGGTCAAAAATGCAATTTGCGGGGTTTATAACATCCACTATTTGCTGTCACGGAGGTTCACCAAACCCCTGCAATTAACGCCGCCACAAACAATTTGCGACAGCTTACTGTGGGGGTTTGCCCAACCTCTGTGACAGCAAATAGCGGAGGTTATAAACATCCGCAAATTGCACTTTCTTCCTATGGTACATTTTGGGTAAAAGGGAGGTTACAAACCCCCGGAATTTACTATAAATATTTGGGTTTAAACCCCCACATGTTTAAATATATTCTAGAATAGATATATTTATTACAAAAAACAAAATTTCAAACTTCTTTTTAATACAAATCTGAATATTTTCACAATAAAACTAGAATATCAAAATTGAGAAATATCAACATTCCATTAAAGCATACAAAATACTAAGACAAGTAGATGTCATCAACTGAAATCGTCACAAATCCACTTTAGTCAACTAATCATATTACATGATTACTAGAGCTAGAAAATCTTGAATCCATGGATCCGCTAGCTGCTACCTGCGTCACTCGGCTGCAAAGAAAGAGAGATTTGTGAAGTAGCTAGAATGGATAATTAAGAAAAACAGGGATGATAAAACTTTTTTCACCGATTCAACAAAATTCAGAGCTTGGTATACAATTGGATTATTGTAGCTGAAATGAGGTAGCTGCCAGCTTAATTAAATCATGCAAATTCAAACCAAAATATGAATTTTGGTATATAACAGTACCACAAATACAGAGAGTATGGAAACAAGAAACTAATCCACAGTAAAGGACACAACTAAGGATAGTACAAATAATCAGTCACCACATTTTTAAGCAACAAACTCCTTTTCCAGTAGCCCACAAGCAAATAAGCAATGCTATTATATTAGTAGAGCTATGTGAATCTCCCTAGGTTTGAATTATATCAACTATCAAATCATCGGCTTCATTTCTTATGAAGAATCCATATGAACTTGATTAGAGGTCAATATTGTATCTATATAAACTGAAAAACACAAAAACAAAATATTAGCCTTAGCACAAATTGTTTCATTGATTTCTAATTCCTCTCTTTCATGATCTCAGGCACAACTACATATGTTACTATATTGCTATACACTTATCCAAAAGCTATCATAATTCAAGACTTTAAAGACCTGAAGGCTTTTTCTGCTTGGTCTCCTTTAAGAAGATTCAAAATAAAACATCAGTTAGTTGTTAATTAGTATAATAATTATAGTATAATACGGTAAGATCATGCTACAACATTGTCGTTTACGTAAATTAGTCTTTATAAATTAATTTCTAAACAACTCTTCGTGGCAATACAAACCAAACATGCAATTATCAACACACATGTTCTGAAATTCTGCCACTTTGATAGAATCACTAATGGTTTCATAATTCCTACTTCCTGAAATTTTTAGCAATACCATGAATGATAGTACGTGCTACTGCCTTACGAGGAATAAAAAAAAAGAAGGAATAGCAGTATGCCCTAATATAGCAAGATTAAAATGAATTCAGATTCTTAAACACTGGACAAAACTCAGATTTTCATACTCAAATATACTATTTATGCACTAAAAGAAACAGATGATTTAAATGCATCTCTTTTATGTCAAAACAAAAGATAAAGAAACAATTGTTGTTTTTGCTAAACAGATGTTAAATTTCTGGTCAACCCTCAGGACACAGCAAAAGTAATTAATAGCAGGAACAAAAAGTTATGCACATTTAGGAAAACCCTTCCTAAAATCAAGTAGAAAACTAAAATCTCGTAAGTGGGCAATCAAGCAAATTGTAGGGAAGTGAAGAGCCCAGTAAATCAAGCAGAAAATTAAAATGAGCAAATTGTTTTACTGTTGTAGGAGGTGAACCAAATATCCCAGCAAACTGTTCCGGTATTGACCCTTCCTCCATTATCATGTAGGCTTTGAGAGTATTCAACAATTTATTGTACTTGTCTTGACATCCGAAAGAAGAACATCCAACATCATTACTTGGAATTCTAATACCACCAACACGGGGTTTTGTTTGTTTAAAATGAGTGCTTGGAGTAGCTCCTAATCCCAAACATCTTACCCTCCCAGAATGCTCTTTTCCTAGCACCTTACCCACAACATCGTTGGGAGAAATTTCAGACTCATCCACAGTACTTTGACTCACTGCTAGCTGAATTTTTTCCTAAATAAATAAATAAAACGTACATAATCGAAAAAATTTGGGTCAATAGTACACCAACAAGAAAATATCTATCAAATGCATTAAAGATCTTAAACTAATTACACCTGCAAAGAACATTAGGGTGATTAACCATCACAACCATATACAGATAGTGCAGCTGGAATTCCCGAGACCTTCAATCAGACCCCAAACAAGAGAGAATTTGTAACTCTTATTCAACTCCAGTTAAACTTTACAATTTAGGTTTGACATACAACTCTTTAACAACTTGTGATAATGAAATATAAAATGTATTCAACCAGAGAAACACAACAAGCTAGGAGAACAACTCGTTTCTCAATAAACTGGACTTCCTCAAACCACATCAACTCAAAGAGGAAAGCACTTAGTTAAAACAGATTTCTTCTTAGTGGAACGTGTCCTGATTTTAATCATGAGTGCAACTTACACATATTTCTTTTGCCTCCTCGTTTACATATGATCCATCTTTTTTTTTTTTGTGTGTAACAAGATGGAGTTGTAATCGTCCGGGCCTTCTCCCCGTCTTAGCAAACTATATATGAAAAAAGATAAGTAGGAGTAACTTAATTAATATAGAACGAATAGATAAATAACAAGTTCAATTAGTGAAGTAAGATAAACAAGGTGACATTGTTTACCATTTCAGCCCTCCTTCTAGAGTTCGGCTTTGAGCCACCAGTGTGGGGAATTGTTTGCTTTTTTTGATTTTCGGCATTTGTTTTACACATTTTCTAACAACAAGATGCATTAAAGTAAATTAGAAGAGGAATAATCATATATTATGCATTTCAATGTGAGTTGTCAGAAAAATACCTGAGTATCATCTCTCAAACGGTAGATCACAAAAGAAGCCCACTGATCCCGAGCTATACCTTCTGGAACATTATTCATAATCTCATCTTTGGTGTTAAGTGGGTCATTGAACTCGTTCCACAAGGCCTGCCTATTTCCAGCCCATTTCTTTTCAATAGAGCGATAAACCGATAACCATGCAATATCCTCAGTTGTCATAAAATGAAAATGGGGCTTCAAAAATAAAAAAAATTGGTTAGTTTATCTTTTACATGCAAATATAAAGTCGAAAGATATAAAATAAAGATATGGTTGTAAAATTATAGAGCTTATACCTTTATAATGTTATCAAAGCAGTCATTGAAATATGATTCAGGCATATCCGGCCATTTATCAAAGCTAATTGGAAATATGGAACAATCAGCTGCTAAAATACCACAAAAGCCTGCGAGAACGCCTTGTGCTTCGTCTATTGGATCCAGGAAATCAAATGGAACCACAATACGTTCCCCCCGAGGTAAATTTAACACTTCTGTTTTCTTCACTTTGAGCTTTTTGGTATTTTCTTGTGAATCTTTAATTAAAAAGAAAAAAAAGTTTACATTAGAAACAGGAAACTGAAGCTATGACCAAAATTGACATTAGTACATTATACTTGGCACAATTCAGTTCCAAATTCACTTGCTAATAACTGTTTGATGCATGCAGCTGAAGCAGAGAGAATAAGGAAATGTGATGGCAGAGTGCTTGCATTAAAAGAACTGAACATGCACAACTTGTTCAGAGTTTTCATCAAGGACCACGAGCAAGTTCCTGTTAGTAATATCATGGGATACACCTCTCTTGTTGTCCAGCCAACTGCTTTGGATAGAAAATGGCACGATAAACAACTCTTAGAACTATAGTGCAAAAGAACAATTCTACTCTTTTAATGATGAATCAGATAAAACACAATACACATATAAAGAGGAGACCGAGGGATAGAGAATAAAAATAATTGTAAGCGAGAAGAAAACCATTACCTACTGCATCCATAGTCCAATGATGTGTAGACTCGCGTTTGCGCTTATTGAATGTCTCTTGTGGTGGTGTGAGACTAACAGAAGGTGCCTGTGAAGCAGATGGCTGTGATGTGGCCTGAAATGAAGGAGCTTGATATCTTGTACTCTGAAATAAAGGAGTGCAGTGATGTGGCTTGAAATGAAGGAGTTGGAACTGATGTAGCTTGAAATGAAGGAACTTGCTGCCTTGTGAACTGAAATGAAGGAGTTCGCTGTCTTGTGGCCGAAAATGAAGGAGTTGACTGTGATGTGGCCTGAAATGAAGGAGCTTGATATCTTGTACCCTGACATGAAGGAGCTAGTCGTGACGTCACTTCCGGTGTAGTATCAGGGGGTGAAGATGATCCGGTTGTTGGTACAGGTTGCACTACATGTTGTGAAGGAGGCAATGACTGAATAGACTTTTGCAAGTTCTTGAAACGCTTTTCGGCATAGCTCCACCTGTTATGACAATATACAAACGTCAAGGGAATGCACTAATTTCTAAAATTCAGTATTACATTTTGCAACCAGAACTGAACTTTACGAACAGTAGCCAACAAAAAAGGACAAGATTTATGAACATTATCTTGCAAAATTACCTAAATGGATAGACAGTACATTCAAGTTACAATAATTACAAGATTTCTATCTCTATCTCTTCTCTCTCACACACACACACACTAAATGATGGTATGAACTAGTACATTACAGATCGAAAAGCTTGTCATTATGGCACATATGTAGAGTTATAGGAAACAATAAAAACCAGAAATCAACTTCCACTACGTAATCTCCAGTGAAATACACTAAGATTCACATACTTCATTCCATATACATACCAATCCAACCATCAACATAGCAAAATCAATCAAGCTTGGCAATAACTTTGAACAAAAACAGAAAATGACAAAAAGAAAAGGAAGCTAATAATGAAGAAGTAACAGGAAGCCTATTCAGCCACATGCTCGTCTATTGCAATTTGGATATTTTGATATTCAACATCAAAAAATTGTTCAAGTTCTTGTTGTTGGTAAGGTTGATTCTCATATATTTCTTCTTCATCGACTTCTCCCATATCAAAAAAATCTCTTGGCTTTACATGTATAGCCACACTCCACCCTTCATCAGTTTCATTATCAACATAGTAAACCATAGTTGCTTGAGATGCTTCAATGTAAGGATCATCATCCTCACGATCTCCGGTGTGAATCAATCTAGAAAAATTGACACAATTGAAATTCTAAACATCTCTTTTGAAGCCTCTATCCCGAGTTGTTTCAGCCCACTGACATTTAAAGAGCACAACTGTGAATCACCCATAATAATTAAGCTCAATAATGTCTTCTAACTTCCCATAATATGGCAAGTTTGCTTGCCTTGCATTTCTATCAGAACTAGGTGCAACACAAGAGGTGTTAAGAGGTAAGAAAAATTCCACTATTTTGAGTCTGCAATCCTTGTTCTCTTGACAAAACCCGAAATTTGTATCCATTAATGTTATAAGCCGTGAACCTTCTAGCTTCTGGCCCTGGACATCGTGCTAGGAACTTCATATCGGTGGAGATTGTGTGTACAATTTCTGGATTCATAATCTAAAAATAATAAAATTATTTTAGTTAAGTATATTAAAAAGGAATAAAAAACTATACGAAGCAAACACTATTATATCATTCACTCACCCGCTTTGGGAACCAATCAATAAACTCTCTATTAACTCTCTTCTCTATAACTGTTGGTGAAGGTGTTCGTCCTCTTGCACTTTTTCTTATGTAATCCCTAAATTCACTTCAAAAAAGCTAACTGTATTAATTTTAATCACTTTAACTCTACACTTTTTTGCCAAAAATCATATTAATTTTATTTACTTACTCAATAAATGGCTTCACTGCTTCACAATTAAATAGCACATATCGATGAGCTTGAGTCTTCTCCAAAGGTTTCAAGGGGAACGTAGAGGAGCCTCCGACTGATTTACCTTGTGGAGGGAACATAGAGGATATTTCAGAAGCCTCATTCAAATTAGGTTCATCATTTACACGTCTAGGCCTATTCACCCTTGACTCAATCCCCTCAAAGTAACACGAACAAAAGGTTAGAGCTTCTTCAACAATGTAACTTTCAGCTATGGAACCTTCTGGTTGTCCCTTATTGCCTACAAGGGACTTAAAATGGCCTAACAACCTATGACACAAATGAAGTAGTTTTAGAACAACCACTTGTAGTAGTATCACAAATTAATTCACAAGTAAGTCTAAATAAGAAATATTTTAACTTTCAACAAAATACATCCACCTGTATGTACCGGACCACCTTGTATTGCTTCATCCACTAGATGGACAATTAAATGAACCACTACAGTAAAGAAAGATGGAGGGAATAAAATCTCCATGTGGCAAAGTGTAAGCACAATACGATCTTGTAGCTTTTCCAGGTAGGTAAGACTCAAACTTTTAAGACAAAGTTGTCTGAGAAAAGAAGAAAGCTCTACTAAGACTGCAACAACCTCATTTGGTAGCACATTGCGGATTGCTATTGGTAGCCATTGTTGCATAATGGTGTGACAATCATAACTTTTTAATCCGAAAATCTTCTTGTGATCAAGATCAATACAATGAGAAATATTACTTGAGTAACCATCCGACACTGAGACATTTTTTAAAATTCTAAGGAATGCCTCTTTCTTGTTTTTTGGAATTGTAAACACACCAAGCCGATAATTTTCATTCTCATTAGGCCAAAATTCACGCCTTCAACCCATATCTTGTAGATCTCTTCGTGCCTTAATGTTATCCTTTGACTTGTCTTTATCATTGAGCAAAGAATATATTACATTGTCAAATACATTCTTTTCAATGTGCATGACATCTAAATTATGGCGCAACGAGTTGAATTCCCAATATGGAAGATTAAAGAATATGCTTTTTTTTTCCTCCATTGTTGTGTTGCACTTTCCCCAACATTTCTTTGTCTAGGTCGTTTCCTTCTTTCATTCAACTGTGCCGGTTTTCCAAATGTAATATCAATATCTTTGACTTGCTGTAAAATATCAGTCCAGGATAACTTTCTTGGCGGGTTTCTTTCCTCCACATTCTCATCAATCTAAATTTATGAGTTTTTGCTAAAAATCGACGATGACCAATAAAGCACCACTTTCTACTGTGACGAAGCCGACAAGGTTCTGCATCAAAATTACAATTGGGACATGCTAAACCAGTATGTGAATTCCAACCAGATAAGACATCGAGTCCGGGAAGGTCACTAATTGTCCACATAAGAACTACTCTCATTCTAAACACCATACTTTTTGATGAATCAAAAGTTTCAACACCCTCAGTCCACAACTCATTCAACTCCATAATAAGGGGCTGTAGGTAAACATCTATGTTATTTCCTGCCGTATGTGGACCTGGAATGATCATTGACAGGATGAAATTAGCTTGTTTAATGCACAACCAAGGAGGAAGGTTATATGGAACCAAAACAACTGGCCAAATGCTATAAGTAGTACTCATCTTGCCAAAAGGGTTGAAGCCATCACTAGCTAAGCCTAATCGAACATTTCGGGGATCAGATGCAAATTCAGGAAAAGTTATATCAAACCTCTTCCATGCCTCACCATCTCTAGGATGCATCATAATCCCATCCTTGTTATTGTTCTCAACATGCCATCTCATATATTCAGCTGTCTTAGAGCACATGAACAATCTCTGCAACCTTGGTTTTAATGGAAAGTAACGCAAATTTTTTGCGGGCTTCTTGGTTTTCTTCTTGCCCGTAGCAGTCACAAGATGTTCATTTCTCTTCTTATTAGGCTTCCATCTAGAAATGTGACAATACTTGCAAGTTTGCTCGTTAGCATCATCCCTCCAATATAACATACAATCTTTTGGACAAGCATCTATCTTTTGATAATCAAGACAAAGCTCACTGATGGTTTTTTGGCCTCATAAAAAGAATCAGGGATCCGGGAAAATTTAAATGCATCCCTTAACAAATCTAGTATCATGGTCATTCCCTTGTTACTTAGCCCAGACAAACACTTTATGTGATACAATTTTAATAAAAATTCTAGCTTTGAGTACTTGGACCCTTCATATAATTCTTGATTTCCATCTCTAAGCAACTCAAAAAAAATCTTTGTTAGTTGTAGATGGCTCATCATTTAATATTTCTTCTCCCTCCACTTGTTGTGACGAACCTTCATCAATGCCCTCGTGCCTTAATCCCCCATATGCTTCATTGATCAAAAGTTCTACAGGCAGTGTATCTTGTGTAACCTCAAAGTTTCTAGAACTATGCAGTACATTTCTTTCACCGTGAATAGCCCAAGTGTCATAATTTTGAGGGAATGGTTTGTCAATCAAATGATTAAACACTATTTCTCTAGTCTACCATTTTGCATATCCACATATAGGACAAGGACATTTTATTGTATTTCCAATAACAGCATTCGTAAATGCAAAGTCCAAAAATCGATTTAAACCAAGCACGTATTCAACGGAATTCCTTGGCTTTTCAATCCAGGATTTATCCATCGGAAAGTATTAACTTTTAAGTGCGACGATAAACCTTTCAGAATATGAAGAGAAAAAATATTAGTTCCCCTGATTAGATAGAAAACAAATATTCAGAATATTAACTATGAGACACACTCAAACTGTAAGTATCCAAATATGGATGTGGTGGGGGGGTGGGGGGGGGGGGGAGGTAGAAATAGAAGCATTCCTTGCAAAAGTCAAATTCTGGGGAAAAAACAAAAGAAGTACAACAGTAGCAGCTCAATCTCAAGCAGAACCAGTAATCGCTTCGATAGAACAGAAGCAGTATGCACTATATTTTGCTATTCATTTCATTCTTTGATTCTTAAATCTTTTCTCTAAACCACTATATTTTCTCCAAGGATACTGGAATATCTCATCAGTTATACAATATAACAAACTTTATCACAGAATGAAATTTTTATGACTTCTCACTTTAAAATCAGCAACTTATTTAAAAAGATGAAAAAAATTTGAAATTGTTATAGCATAATGCATAATTTAATATATTAAAATAGAACCAACTACAAAGGCATGGGTAGAATGTAATTCAATAAAACAAATACCTTAATATGTGGAAAAACGCAGCTAACAGTGCAATGATACAAGGTCCACAAACTAATCCTGCCGGCTTTGAATATATTGGCAATCCTATTAAAACAAAACAATCAGTTTCTTTATCATCTGTAAACCAAACCAAAAAGAAAACTTAGTAGACAAAATACATATATTATATCCTTGCAGGAGAAAAAGATGCACAAAGATTAACGAGAGCGGAAAAAAAAAACACTTCACATCAAGAAATTGTAACTAATTCTTTTAAACAGAAAGTTACAACTAATCCAAGTAGTTTTCCTTATATCTCTTCAAAAACCCTACAGTATTTTCCAGTAACCTCTCAATAACCAAAATGGATTGCAACAATTCAGTTATAATTATCAACATATTGACACATATACTTGAGAAAACCATAGCTAAAAGAAAGCTGGTCCATATCAAGAAACTTCAAATAAATCAAGCAGCAATAACTTGATGTTGCCAAAGACACACTGAATGGAAAGAACAAGTTGTTTTCCTCTTCAATAACCACTACTGCATAAAGAATTAAAAAAAAAAAAAAAAAATCAAGTCCATTATTGCGCTCACCAAAGAACTGCGAATGCCAAAATACAATTCGTATGCTTGTTAACTTTTATCTTACGTTTCTGCAAATTCATCTAAACACTGTGGCATTGTTAACCTTTCCTATCTAATGTCAACTCTTACTCCAACGTCTACATCATCTGATTTGCAAACCTAATTCGACAAACAAGGGTACATTTGAGGAGGCCTCTTCACCTAGGTAGTCCAATCCAGATCAAGTGAGGGACATAGTGTGGATATCTTGTTTAATAATATCATACTTTGTTATGTCAATAAAAGAAAGGATTGTTACAAAAGTCATTTTCCTTGATTGGTATATTCATAAAATCAAATCTCTACATTTTACGACGAAAACTATCATAAACCACCTGCCGCCACCAGCATTAATAGGCTTGAAGCCTAGCCTTTCAGCAGTACGATTCCCAGAAAGTGCACAATCAACAACTTCTTCTTTTTTCATTTTTAGTTTGAGCCTCTACTACTGATTGAACTTATGATTTGATGAACTTGAATGCTTTCTGTAGCATAATACCATTGACAATAGGAACATTTGATTTCCAAAACATTTGTAACAAACACCAAACGCGTATTATAGCTAGTCCTGAAGGTTAGGTATGACTAAATTTTACTACTAAAACCTTATAAAACGACAAGTGACCTTAAAAATACAGTCAAGTCACATATTGAGTTAAGCATTATTATTCACATATTGTTAATCCTAGAGATCTTAGCCACTGGAAACAAACTTAACCAAAATAAAAATATCATTCAGGCTAGAGCTTAACCAAAACTTAAGCATAAAAATAAACTAACACCATGATGATGATGATGACATATATATATATATATATATATATATATATATATATATATATATATATATATATATATATATATATATCATTCAGGCTAGAGCTTTAGATGACAAAACAGAGCAAAATTTAACCTAAAGGAAGCAACACTAATACCTAAAATACAAATAATACCTAAAATTGCAACATCGAACAATACCAATGCGAAAAGATGCTTTTACTTGCAAAATCTAAGCTCGAAGTAAAATCGAAGCAGAAAACTAAAATCGAAGTAAATCAAAGTAGAAAACTAAAATCAAAGAAGAAAATCAAAATCAAAGCAGAAAACAAGTTTCAAATTTCGAACAAATTTCAAATCAACAACGAGAAAACCATATGCAATTCAAAAACACACAAAATTCACACAAAAATTTCAATTATGAGAAAATTAAAGTAGAATGAAGCATGAAATTTGAGCTAATCTCTTGAAATTTAAGTTAATGTTTTCACATGAGTAATACATACGAAAAAAAGAGGAAAAAAACGAATCAAAGCTAAATACTACACCGATCTACTTAAAATTTCATAAAAAATTAACCTTAAGAAAGAGGCAATTGAAGAAGAAGCGAAAACAAAATACACTTACCGGAGTGAGAAAGAGGCAATTAGATGAGGGAAATAATTTTCTCTTCTGCTAGAGTGAGAAAGAGAGCGATAGGAGTGAGAAAGAGAGTGAGAAATATTTTAGGTGAAAAAAAAAATGAGGGAAACAAAAAGGCTTGTTTTTTTTTTTTTTTTTTGGGTTAAATGCCGCGCTTTTTTTTATAAATAAGATAGCGGAGGGTCCCAACCCCCGCAATTTGATATAATTTAGCGGAGATTAGACTGGCCCCCGCTATTAAACACCTTTTTATTTTAAGTTGTCTAAATCTCCAATAAATTATGTATCTAGCGGGGGTTATAAACCTCCGTTAAATTATTATAATTTGGTTTAAATATGGCGCTCTTTTTTTTAAGGTTGTGCAGGTTTACAACCCCCTCTAATTACATAATTTTGTGGGGGCCTTTTTAACCTCTGTAAATTGATGTAATTAGCGGAGGTATTAATACCCTCCGTTAAAAAACCTCTGTAGTTTACCTCTTTTTTTTGTAGTGAATTGTATAAATACGAAGTGTTCTTTGAAATATTTCATTGCTAAGTGCTTTTAGAAGCAAAATTAAATTTGCAAGGTCAATAGAGTGATTTGTAATATTTCAAAATTTTATGAAGCAAATATTTTTCTTCCAAATTCTCATTACAAAAGGGCAGAATTGTTTTGAATTATTTTCTTCTCTCTATTTTTATTATAGTTTCTAATAGTTTCAAGATTTCCCGTCGGAGTTTGCAAATTTAAAAAAAAATCAGCCTTAGAAAAGATTCACTCTTTGTATTTGTCGCGGTTTAACTGTAGTGTGGAGGGGGAGGGATCGGAGAGTAGGAGTAGAATGTAGAGAATTCGATCCACTAGATTCAATAAATGCCACATGTCTAGAACCAGAAGTTGTACTGGGCAAACTGGAGGAAAGGGGCATTGGAGGAGAGCTAAATCCGTATTTGTCACGGTTTAGCTATAGTGTGGAGGGAGGGGGAGAAGTATGAGTAGAATGGAGAGAATCAGATCCACTAGATTCAATAAATGTCATGTGTTTAGAATGAGAAGGTGTACTGGATAAAGTGGAGGAAAGGGGCACTGGAGGGGAGCTAGTAAGTAAAATTGGTTGAATGTAAGTAAAATTTAAGCACCAAATTAGTTGAATGTAAGTAAAATTTAAGTACCAAATGTTGGAATTGGTTTTATAGATAAATAGTTAAGTTTTGGATAAAAGTGTTGGAGCTGAAAATAAACTATTAGGGTGTGTTCGGTATGGAGGAAAATATTTTCCAAGGAAAATGTTTTCCTGGAAAATGTATTCTTGGAAAATAAGTGAATTTCTACTTATTTTCTCATGGTCGATTGGGTAGTGGACAATAAGTAAATTTAACTTATTTTCTTGTTCGTTGGTTACGAGAAAACATTTTTAAATTACCCACCTGCTCCCCCACCAACTCCACCCCACCTCAACCCCACCTCCCCATACCACACCAACCTCTCACCCCCATATTTTTTTTTTTTGAAGTTTTTAATTTTTTCTTTGATTTTCTACACCACCACATCCCCCCCCCCCCCCGTGTGGACCCACACCACACCATCCCCCCACCCACCCACCCTCCCACCCAATTTTTTTTTTGAAGTTTTTAATTTTTTTCTTCTGGATTTTCTACACCACCACATCCCCCCCCCCGCGTGGACCCACACCACACCATACCCCCACCCACCCACCCTCGCACCCAATTTTTTTTTGAAGTTTTTAATTTTCTTTTACGGGTTTTCTACACCACCACAACCTGCCCTCTCGCCCCCCCCCAAACAAAATTCTTAAAAAAGTTTTAAAAGTTACTTTTTTTTTTTTTTTGGATTTTTACACCACACCCCACCCCGACACCTCACCACCTCATCCAAAATTTTTAATTTTTAACCACACAAATTTTTAATTTTTTAATGAATATAAAATTAAATGGGAAGTAGAATATACAAGAGGGGTAGGGGTGCGTGTGGGGGGTGGGTGTAGAGAATCAAAAAAGAAAACTTTTCAAAACTTAAAAAAAAAAAAATTGGAGGGGGAGGTGGGGTGTCGGGAGGGGGGGCGGTTGTGGGGGTGGGTGCGCTGAAAAAAAAAAGAAACTTTTAAAACTTTTTTTAAGAAAAAAGAAAAAAAAATTGGGGGGAGGGGGGTGTCCACGCGGGGGTGGGGGCGTAGGGGGTTGGGGGGTTGGAGAATGTACGGGGGGTTGGGTGGTTGGGGGAATTTACTTGTGGACTTGTTTTTCCTAAATTTATTAGGGAAGTCATTTTCCCCATTTTTGAGGAACTTGTTTTTCTAAAGAAAATATTTTCCAAAATTTTTGACGAAACGAACATGAGAAAATTGGAAAACATTTTCTGGCAAATGTTTTCCTCCATACCGAACACACCCTTAATGTATTTGATAAAAGATTCTTAAAGTGACTGAAATATTTTTAAATAAATTCACTTAAAGTTGTAATACGAGATTTTTAATTCCCCTAAAATATGGCATCTTATTCTCTGTTATATAATTTTCTTTTATTCATTTGTTTTACTCTTTTTGAAAATTTTACTTTAGTATTTCCTTGGTTATTAGTGTTTGAGTTTTTTTAATAGTCTGTAGAGAAAATCATACATCGATCTCTAAACAGTTTTTTTCACATAAAAGGCTAGTATTTTAGAAGTTTAAGCTACAGCTCCCTAATTCACGAAATTTTCCATGTTTCAAACTAGTTCCTTATTCGACTCATGATTCTGATGGAATACGGTATGCGCACAAGAAATAGTCGGGGATTGAACTGCGTGTAATATAAAACACATAATCAAAGATTTTAATCAAACATAAAATCGATACTTATCTCTTGGAGTGTGACCATGGCTACAGCAAATCGAAGCCTTCAAGCACGAGCAAAGTTCGTCCACGTGTTCATCCTTGCCTTCGCATCTCTGTTACGTAACCCGAATAATACGGAATTTGCGAAATTCGTGTGGGCGAATTTCCATGGAAAAGTTGAAGAACTTCTAAAACCTTGCTGTTTGGAATAAGCCTCTATATTATAACTACGGGTTTTAGGGTTTTCACCATTTTCTAAAACATAGCCGGGTCTTTATTTTCCAAGTTAAATAATATTCCATTTAATTCTTTATTATTCGTATGACGGGTGGACCACAAATTTAATTATCGAGGTTTCCTATTATGGAATTAATTCGAAATATCTGAATTAATCCTACCATAATAAATTACGAATTATTTAACTAAAAAATCGTAACTGCACTCCTCGGTTCAATTTCGAAATCTTTCATTAAATCTTATTTAACTCCCCATGTTAAGATTACAGATACCAATCAATTAAATTAAATTACTGACAATTTAATTCATTGACTAATTGAATCCTTTATATTGCTAACTTACATCATATGACGGATACAAAATCCACCCGCAGTGGTTTTCACATAAGACTTATAAGCATCCAAAGGGTATCATCAATCTCAAAGTCGAGACATGGATTCTATCAACTAATTATTATTTCACAATGTAATTTGCCATTATCCAATTTACCGGGAATACATAGACCCGCAATTAAGTTGTATCTTTTAATAAATCAAAATAATGAACAAATCACATTGATCATAATAATTATATCAAGATTAAGAGTATAAGTACATTTAATGAACTAGAGAATTTGTTTTATATATTCGATAAAAATACTTATCTCTACTGTCCTTTCAATACATACAAAATCTTAGTACGAGAAAACAATTAAACTATACCGTTCCCATAATGAAGATACATTATATTAATCTTGGGCTACAATCATACCGATGGCTTTGTCCAATTTCCATCTTAGATTGTGAGAACATAAATTTTATACTTATGTTAACCGACGATTTAATCTTCCGTGTATAAGCTAAACTCTATACACTAAATTATCTACTATATAAGTAAAGGACACACATATTAGTACATGATCTATTTAATTCTTTATTAAACAATGAATAAATAATAGTTCTATAATAAATACTATATCCAAACACATGGTTAATAGTATATATCCCAATAGATTCTCCAATCGAAACATCCTTATATTTGGAGAGCTTAAAAGTTTGTGTCTGTTCCAAATTGTTTTTTCAAAAAAATAGTGTCCCAGAAAGAAAATGGAAAAACATAATCAGACAAGTATTCCAAAAAATCTTAATACATTTTTGTTTAAATCTCAGTACATTTTTATTTAAAGTGTCATGGCCAAACAGATTAGATTGTAGACTTCGAATGATGTCATTGCATGTTATCATGTTAATTTGCGTCATACAGAGGTAGGAATAATTTAAGTCAACCCTTTCTTGGGCATTTTCTTTATTACTACTCCAATCGTCTTACTTAGGTAACAATTTTATTTATATATATAGATAGATCCAAGTGATCACTTCCTATCAAAAAGTCACAAAATCATTGGGAAAGAGAAAGAAGATGGAGTCGACTGGTTGTGAAGAAATGCACGAAATAGTCATAGTGGGTGGTGGCCTTTTTGGCCTTGCCATAGCTCTTGCTTTGCATAAGTACTTTTTCTCTCTACTTCCTTTTTTCTTCCTATTCTTCTACTATGGACAAGTTATAGATAATATAGTAGGTTACTGAAGAAATAAAATATATATACTATATAAAATAAAATGCAGGAAAGGGGTAAAGAGTGTGGTATTAGAGAAATCAGAAACATTAAGAGCAGCAGGAGCAGCCATAGGTGTAATGCCTAATGGATGGAGAGCACTTGATCAACTTGGTGTTGCTTCTCACCTAAGAACTACTGCTTTTCCTCTTCAAGGGTAATATACATTTTTCTCCCATTAGATTTACATCATTTTTTTCTACTCACTAATCTGTCGTTAAATAGGATTAGCGATGGATCATGATGTTTAGCTATAGAATTTGTCCGTCGCTAATTTATGCTTTTCTACTCTACTCTACCCTACTCTTAAGTATCATCACTTTTAAAACAGGACACGAATGACATGGATCGACAAGGGCAAAGAAAAATACACACCAAACAAGTAAGTCAAATTAAACTGAGATCTCGCTTTCTTTTTTTTGCACTTGAAAGAACAGAAAGTAAACAGTAATTATGTGTTGTATAATTAAAAGGCATATTGGGGAGGTTCGCTGTCTGAAAAGGAGCGATATAGTTGAACCGTTTGCTGATGCTTTGCCTCCGAAGACTATACGTTTTGGATATGACATTGTTTCCGTAGAAATGGATCCTCTAACTTCATTACCGTGTCTTGTACTTTCTAATGGAAAGCGTATTCGTGCTCAGGTACTCTTTCTTTATTCACTCTTTCCTCTTTATGTATAAAGTACACCCTTTTTGCATTTTTAAGGAAATATAGCAAACTCAATTCTTGTACCACTTGAAAGTGTTTAATGCTACAGATGTTGTACAAGTATCAATTCTCGCGTGGAACTATATGATCTGAAGTTCGGTCAGTTGAATCTCTTTGGACGAAATTTTTCATTTCGCATATAGGTTAAAGAGTTTCAAATATATAAAATTTGATGAATTCCCTTGACACTGGAAATTTCTGGTGTAGCTAGTGGTGGTAAGGGTGACTCGAAAAAATGCTTCAGGTAATATGTTCAAATCTCACTTGTGACACTCTAGTACTCTATTGAATCGCCTTGTTAGAATTCTTGGCTCCTTATAATTAATTAGGGATATTTATTTTCATGAAGTATGCATATAAATATATAGATTGTATAAATTAATCATGTGTTGAGTGTCATCAATTTTATGGATAAATGAGCATTACTGAAGTCTCTAATTCCCTAGATTATTCTTAATTAAAAGCTGACAACAATTCTGTTCTTTGACACAAGAGGGTTAAGAATTTGCTATAAAAAAAACTTTATTGACAACAAGCTGAATCAAGTGTATTTCTTTCACTTGCATATAGCTGGTTGCTGCTCGTGATGCACCTAGTTGACAACATTTTATTAAATTTCATTATAATTGAGAGATCGTTGCAGATTTGAATCGGATGTGATGGATCGAAGTCAATAGTGGCAAGTTACCTTGGGTTAAAGCCTACGAAAAAATTTCGCACTTCTGGACTTAGGGGTTTAACAAGTTATCCCAATGGCCATTCATTTCCTCTCGAATTTGTCCACCTCATAAGTGGCAAAATCGCAGTTGGGAGACTACCAATCACTGATAAATTGGTCCATTGGTTTATTGGTGTTCCACAAGGCATAGGTAATTCTTACTGCTAAAACATCAGTTATTTGATAATGCAGTTAATCAACTTGATGCAACATATTAATGTGACTTAAATTTTGATACTTTTCGTGAGCACAGACGAATTTTCTCTTTGTCTTGTTTGAAATTTTAGGCATATATATTGTTGCATTGATTGTATCCCTTTTGTCACAAAATGTTAACAATGTGCACATTCAGATGCAAAGTTCCCTCAAGATCCAGAACTTATCAAACAAAGAGCCCTAATGATAACAAGTGGTCATTCAGCTGATGTACAAGAAATGATAGAAAGATGTGATCTGGATTGTCTATCTTTCACTCACTTGAGATATCGCGCACCATGGGACTTGATGTTTGGAAATTTTCGCAAAAAAACTGTAACGGTTGCTGGAGATGCAATGCATGTAATGGGCCCGTTCCTTGCCCAAGGACGTTCAGCAGGAATAGAAGATGCAGTGGTGCTTGGAAGAAACTTGGCAAAGACATTAATGAATGGAAGTGGAAAAGTTGAAGAGGCACTGGATCAGTATGTAAAAGAGAGGAGAGTGAGGGTGGTAGAACTGGCAACACAATCTTATCTGACTGCCCTTCTTATTGAGAATAGACCAATGCTGACAAAATTTGTTGTTATAGCTGTTATGGCAATTTTCTTCAGAAACCCAAGTGCTCATGTTCAATATATATGATTGTGGTCACCTCTGAATGCCAGTATTTCTGAACTATGTTACTCGAACTTTCCAAAAATATTATCATTTGTTTATATATAGATAGTTATGTATTTTAATTTTTGTGATAATATTGCAGAAATTTCTCCTCTTGAACAATCCATTTTAATAGTTATACTATGCCATGCACCAAATGAAGCAAAATTCACGCAAGGCTAGTAAGCACTCTTAGTAGTATTAAGAAAAATTGAGTCTGGCACAAGAAAACTATCGCTTAATCTTAACGACTTCAATGATAATAAAATCCCAAATAATTAGATAATAGACTAATTAACATCTTTTTCTCAAAAAATACAATCGCTTTCATTTCTCAAAAGTTAACTATTACTCCCTCCGTCCCATTTTATGTGCAAAGATGTTACCCAATTTGGGGAGTTGAATTATTTTTCTTTACTGTAATTTTCTCAATTATTTTGTAAAATATTTTGAATCAACAACTAAGTTGAGTTGTACAACTTTTCGTGCAGTTTTTAAATATGTAAATTTTATTTTAAAATATTTTAAGAAACCTATACATAAATTCATATTTACAATTAAGTATTTTGATCGTCGTACTCTGAACTCATTTATATAAATTGGGATATAGGGAGTAATAAACTTTATGACGAACATAGTCATATCTTAGAGTGACCCCTTGCACCAATAGTTGCAACTTTTTGTTGTCTTTGCTAACTATATGGGCATGTATCCTCAAAAAATGACTTAGCTCTTTAGGATTATGAATCAGTTGAAACAAGATAAGGTTATTAATAAGGACAAATTTCAATAATGTACAATCTAGCATACAAAATTATATTTGTGTAGTCATATTTTTAAATTACACCCCGCATAGTCACTTTTTCACAATATAAAACATTATACAACAATATACAACTTTATACATCTGAAGTAGACAATGTATCAACCTTGTATAAAGTGTATAATAATGTATAGAGTGTATAATAATAATAATAATGTATAAGAGGTGTTTATATCCAAGAAAATTCAATTGTATACAACAATATACAACATTTTTTTAATTGTAGTGAGGGTACAAATATACAACAGGCTTTTGAAGTGAGGGGTACAAATTGGGCCATTTCGGGTAATTTTACAAACATGGGCTATTTCTGTAATTATTTTTTTCTACATAGTCATAGAGCGTTATTTTCCCTATTCATAATGCATTTACTGGCTCAGCTATATATATACATATATATATATATATATATCAAATTCCTTTATTATTGCATCTTAAGGAGCTTTAGAACAAATCAGGTGTACACAATTAAAATTGAAAAATAATAAAATATGTGCTGTACAAAATTAGCTTATTTGTGGTTGAATCTGAGCGGGTAATGTTTTATTGAGCTTCCATTATCCATTCTTAATAATTTGAATTGGTACGGTTGGAGAGGATTGAAAACACAATTGATGAGTTATGTTGACCTGAAAAGGAACTTTTTGAAGAAGACAAGTGGATCTATTAATTTTTGAAGGTTTAAGTTGAATCTAACTATTGAAAATCGTTGTGGTTGGTATTAGAAAGTTGTATATTAAATTTGAAGTTATTTGATTGAGTGAATTTTGAAGCAAAAATGTATTGATCAATTTCTACACAACATGTTATGGTGATCACCAGGATTTGGCCACAAATTCTGACGGATCGCCAGAATTTCAGCCACTGGTGCTGAAAAAGTTTAGGTAATCCTTCAAGATTTGACTAGAAATCTCGACGAATCACCATAACTTGTTGTTAAGACAAGTCTTGGCCAATATCAAATAATAAATCCTGGCGATCACCAAGATTTTGCTTTAAAATCTTGAGGAATCACCATAAGTCATCTTGCAACTGCCAAGAGCGTGCATTCGATTTCTGACGTGAAGGCTATTCGCTCAAGAATTTTTCTAACAGGGTCAAAATTTAAATGGTGGTACAAAAGATTTTATTTGTGAAAATCACTACTGAAAATTTGGTAAAATAAATAAGAGATTAATTTTTTTACAAATACAAATGGGGCTAAAATTATTATCCATCCTCTACCCCTCTACCCATCACATATTATGCTCTTTATAAAATTATCGTGTGTACTCATTCCAGAAACTCTTATATGGTCTTCAAGTAGCTAGGATGAGATTGTATTTCATTTGTTGATGTCATCAGACCTTTTCCCACAATCTTCTTTCTTGACTTCTTTGTGAAGTCCCACAATTCAGGATAGCCAGCAATTTCTTTTTTTTTTTTTTGGTCGAACAAACTATATTATTTATCACTCAAAAACCAGTAGAAAAACGTACAATGCAGCAATAGAATTAAGAAAGAGTAAGCCTGAACTGAGCCTTTGCTCCACCATCAACCTATCTCAGCTAAGTGACATATCTAGCTAGTATATCGTCTATCTAGACTCTATCTTTGCAATTTTTCCTCCTATATAAACTATAGACAATTCTATGTTGGCAGTCTTGTTTCACTTGTTGACACACCACCAGATGTCTAGGGACTTTGTGATTCCATAATGCTTCATTTCTAGCCATCCATATCTGATAAATAATCGCTGCTAGTATAGCCCAGAGTAAAGCTCTACTCATCTTCCCTTGAGCTCTTCTTGCTAATCTATTCCACATACCTGTAAGATCATGTCTCTGCATCTGAATGTGTAGCCACTGGAATATAATAGAAAGGCAAGCTTGTGAGTATACACACTCAAAGAAGAGAGATAGATCGATGGTTTCAACTTGGATCGTCACAAAGTAAGCAAGTGTCTTCCGGACTAATTCCCATTTTCTTTAGCCTATCCCTTGTTAGTAATCTTCTGTGCATCACTAACCAACTAATGAAACAGTGTTTGGGCACATTTACTTTATTCCACACCCCTCTCCAAAAGTGCCATTCTCCTCCTGCCTCTTTTCTCCACTCATAGCCCCTCTTCACTGTGTATTTTCTTGGGAGTAATCCATCCATTCATGTTATAACCTGCTATAAACTTCAGTTTAAGTCCACAAATTTTCTTCCAATACCAGCCGCTGTCAACTGGGGCCTGGTATTGCCACAATTCATTGTCCTTCAAGTAGATATGATTCACCTACTTGATGTAACGACCCGTTTGGTCGTTATAGTCTCTTTGGCATTTTCGCTCGTTTTCGAGCATTTATTAGCTCGATTTTGACCCGAGGGGACTGTTGACACGCTTCCCGAGGTGTCTAGACCGGATTCAGGCAACTTTGGTGAAACTATAGGCTTAAAGTGAAAAATGATTGACCCGAAATTGAATTTTGGGCAAACGAACCCTTTTCGAAATTCCATCAATTTCGAGAAGTCCGGATGGTCATTTAGAACTTGCATGTGTATTTGATTCGGTTCCCAATGCACTCGGATGCATTTCGGGACATGGGATGGGAAATTGGGACTAAGGCATCGGAGGTTGACTCGGTCAACGAGACCTCCGTTGGAAATTTCGAGACTACGAGCGCATTCGCAGCTTATTTTTGTGTGGGTTTAGGTTGTCGGGTTGTGAGTAAATAGCCTCAGGAATAATCTGGGATTTTGATTGAAGACTTGGAAAAAAAAAAGGGGAATTCTGGTGCACCGGTGCTCGCAGAATGGCGGCACTAGAAGCCGCTGTGGCCAGACCGATGTGGCGGTATGATGACCGCTGGGGCAGCCATGTGTAATGTTGGCCATACCGCTATGGCGGTATCTCAGTCGCCGTAGCGGCGCTGCCTAGTGGCATCCCTACCGCCGTGGCGGTGACGGGCAGTTATATTTCATTAAATGTGTCTTAAATAAGCCTTAGACCATCATTATTTCCCATCTCGATATTGGAGCTTGAGGAAACTGTTCTTGGAGATAATTTGGAGAAATTCTTGGGGGTAAACCTTGCCTAATCCTTCACTCTTCCTTAATCACAATCATCTTAAATTTTCCCCTTCCCTTTAACAATCCCTTAGAGGTGGAATTTGAAGGAGGATTTTGGGAAACTTTTTCTTAGGGTCATATATGATAAATTGATGATGGTTGTGCTAAAATTGATGAATCTAAGCTTATTAATCACATATCTTCCAATTTTAAGGTTGAATTTCGGACTTGGAGATTAAGGGTTCATACCCAATTTGGGGGTTTTTACTTGAATCAGAAATTAGGCTAATCCTTGGGCTAAATCAACAATTAATGGTTGGATTATAATTACCTAGGACTTAATTTGGTATTTTGTCCTCGAATTTCCTGTTTTACCCTTATGGGCCCGTTTCCCCAATTTCTAAGGTTAGAATTAACCTAATTAAAATCATAGCAATATTAGTATCATTCTTCATGATTTCTAATATAGAATTCGATTATGTTTGGACTACTTTGGTTCTGAGCTTCAGCGGAAGGGCAAGGCAAAGAAGTGAGTTGTTGGTGTTGCGGTTCGGCAGTCCAGGTGTCACGACCCGACTAGGGGCCATGACGGGTATCCGGAGCTGACTACCGAGCACCACTCATTACGCTAGTCATCATACTTATCCTGGACACATATAATCTCCAAAGCAATACATAAATATACATAAGCCCTCATGGCTGCCAAAAATGATATACAAGAATATACACTAATGTGTCCATAAGATAACAACTACCCACGTATCCGTATCTATGAGCCTCTACTAGAGTACTGAGGCATAAGGATGGGACAGGACCCCGTCATACCCAAAATATATACACAAAAGAATGTGACCATAAGTAGCACCTCCGGAGTAGTGGAGTGCTCCTGTGAATCCGCTGATAAGATGCTCTCCTACGGTCCGCACGTCTCTCGTCTACCCTCGTGGGCATGAACACAGCATCTAAAGAAAAGGACGTCAGTACGAAAAATGTACTGAGTATGTAAGGCATGAATAATACTAGCATAATAAAGAAATAATGAAACATGAGGCTAAGATATAACCTGCTTAACCTTTAAAGGAAAACACATGTTATGCATATCAAATATACCATCATCGTTAACCCGCATCCGGGTAACTATCGCACGCCGCCCACTAGTGGTGTCATGTCCGGCCATCTTGGCACGGTGTTATCTTAAGCCGCCCGCCTTAGCGGTGTCAAGGTACCGAGCCATCTAGGCACGGTGTAATCATAACGCCCGCCCGCCATCGCGATATCGCCAAGCCGACCATCTAGGCACGGTGTGATCTCATCATTATACTTATCATAAAGCATGCATAGAAATCAATTAAATACTACAACTCTATCGGGGTAACGTAAGGTCGAGAACCCCTGATTCCATTATGGAGTAGTCATGATCATCGTGTCTCACCTTGAAGGAACTAAAGTGATAAGGTGAGTCTAGCAACAATGAATAACATCAAAGAATCATTAGCTTCATAAGAATACCATATCATAAGCTTTGGAATCTCTAGACTTAGACTCATCGTCATCATTGTCATGTTTGCAATGCATCTCTTATCCTTATTTCATGAGAAGCTCTATTTAATCATAGACTCAAAGTTTCCGGAATATGAGAACACCATGGAAAGTTAAAGGGAGTCATATTATAGGAGTCATGCCTTAGAAAAAGAAGGGACTAGCCTCACATAACTTTACGTCTCTCCAACTTTATTGATTAAACGCTTCCTTCCAAGCTTACAACTCTACATTCAAAGGAATTCGTACTAAGATTAGATAATCGGAAACATACTTAAGCTTAAGCTAGAGCTAACGAAAATTAGGCAAGCATCTCCTTTGTTTATACAACTTTCTCCATATAATATAACGACTCCCAAACATCAACAACATACCCACAATATCATAATCAATGAACTTCGTTAAGTTAGTCATTATTCAATTCGCAAAATCTCCTCTCAAAGTCATCCATAACTATGGTTATCACCCAACGTCGTATTCATCCACATATAATGCTTCTCTAACATTCTTAATATTATTTATAACAATATTATACTCATAATATCTCAAGAATTATGGTTCATCTCAAACTATTATTCAAGAACACCATTATTTCACAATTGAGCTCCATATTCTACTTTCTTCCATAATTTAAGTCTTTCAACCATTCAATATTCTTAACAGCATGAAATGATCATAAAACTCACCTTTGATTGTGTAGGAATGGGTTTTGGATGGAGTTGCCTCACTTGAGAAAACCTAACTTTAACTTCAAAGAGAGATCCTTGACTTCTAGCAACCCTAGAGAACTCCCTTGCACTTGATTCCCTTGAATTGATGATATTGATCTTTGATTTCCCTTGAATTCTTGTAAATGGAGTGTGTGGAATATTCTAGAGGTTTAGAGAGAAGTGGAGAAGTTGGAAAATGAGAAATTAGAAGTGGGAACACATTTTTATACTTGGAAAATGCTCAACCCGTTGGGTGTTATACGGACCCTTATACGGTCCGTATAGTATTATACGGTCCGTATAAGTGACCGTATTTCACCATCAAGGAAATCATCTTTTCTGTTGGATTGTACGGACCGTATAAAGTTGTACGGACCGTATAAGTGGTCGTATAACTCCACTTTTCTAAAATTATTTCCGTCGTTTCGTTTGATCTCCAATCCTTATGGAACCTTCTTAGCACTTGTTTAGTACTTCATTAACAACTAAGGAGCGTTATAACATTTCCTCAAGACCTTATTGAATCAACATTAGCTCGGTACTTTGTACACCTTTTTCAAAGCACGACTTTTACTTTACATTCTTCAACGAACTTTCTGCTCTTGCCTCGAATGTCTTTGGGATCTTAATTAGAATCGTTGAGTAACCTTTCTTACTCGTAAGGACATCGTATTCATCTCACCCTGTGTTAGTCTATCCACCACATGATGATATGAAATTTTTCGAGGTGTAACACTCTCCCCCCCTTTAAAAACATTCGTCCTCGAATGTTAAGTTCTCGGGAATTCTATAGAAATTTCACCAGAGTTTCTCCTGTAATATGGTGCTACCATCCTGTCACAACAGCCCACAATAACAACACCTCATAGGGCTACAATACAATGGTAAGAAAATATGGCCACACACGACCAAAAGCATTAAAAAGAAAGCATTTCATACCTTATGATAACGGTGTCTCGTCTTGCATCTCTTCCGGGGGTGGAAAAAAGTGCGGGTATCTGAACTTCATGTCTTTTTCTACTTCCCAAGTCATTTCCTCTCGGTTATTATTTCTCCACAGGACCTTAACTGAAGCTACCTCTTTATTTCTAAGTTTCCGTAATTGCTTATCTAGTATGGCAATGGGTACCTCTTCATAAGTCAACTTTTCCGTAACTTGAACATCATCTACCGGCACGAGTCTAGTTGGATCTCCAACATATTTACGGAGCATCGATACATGGAAAACTGGATGGAATGATTCAAGTTCTGGAGGTAAGTCCAGTTCATAAGCTACTTGGCCTATCTTGCGGACAATCTTATAAGGTCCAATGTATTGAGGACTTAATTTTCCCTTCTTGCCAAATCTCATTACGCCTTTCGTCAGTGATACCTTTAACAATACCCAATCATCAACTTGGAATTCTAAGTCTCGTCGACGGTTGTCCGCATAAGATTTCGGGCGACTTTGGGCTGTCAACAATCGATCTCGATAACCTTGATCTTTTCCACTCCTTGTTGAATCAACTCCGGACCTATTAGTTATATCTCTCCTACTTCAAACCACCCAATTGGGGATCTACACTTTCTTCCATGTAGAGCTTCATACAGGGCCATCTGAATACTGGAATGATAGTTGTTGTTGTATGCGAACTCAATGAGAGGCAAATGATCATCCTAGCTACCCCTGAAATCTAGCACACGTCGTAAATACGTATCTTCCAAGGTTTGAATAGCGTTCACTTGTCCATCGCCTTGTGGATGGAATCGTGGCCGAGTCTCACTTGAGTCCCCAAACCTTCTTGAAAGGATCTCCAGAATTTAGCTGTAAATTGTGCTCCTCTATCTGTGATAATAGATATCGGGACACCATGAAGTCGCACTATCTCCTTAAGATACAACCTTGCACAATCTTCTGCTGAAAATGTGGTTTTGACTGGAAAAAAATGAGGTGATTTTATGAGTCTGTCAACGATCACCCATATGGAGTCATATTTTTGCCGCGAACGAGGCAAACCTACAATGAAATCCATGTTAATCACTTCCCATTTTCAAGTTGGAATTTCCATCGCTTGCAATAATCCTCCTGGCTTTTGATGCTCAATTTTCACTTGTTGGCAATTTGGATATTGAGCTACAAATTTTGCTATGTCCTTCTTCATTCCATCCCACCAATACATTACTTTGAGATCGTGATACATCTTTGTCGCTCCTGGGTGAATGGAATACCGAGAGTAATGAGCTTTTTCTAGAATTCGACGACGTAGTCCTGAAACATTTGGAACACATAGCCTGTGTCGGTACCTAAGAACTCCATCTCTAGAAACTTCAAATGGCGACTTCTCTTTCTCAGGAAATGTATCTCTATAGTGACTCCACTTGGAGTCTTCATATTGGAGCTCTCTCACCTCCATATCTAAGGACGAAATAGCTGGGTTGTGAATACCAATTCCTGCATTGCCAGAATCAATTAGACGAACTCCGAGACTGGCTAGCTAGTGAAGCTCACAGATTAATTCTTTCTTCTCTGGAGGAACCTCACATAGACTACCCATTGATTTACGGCTAAGCGCTTCAGCTACTACATTCGCCTTTCCAGGATGATATAAAATACTCACGTCATAATCCTTTAATAATTCTAGCCACCGCCCCTGTCATAGATTTAACTTCTTTTGCTTGAAAATATATTGGAGACTCTTGTGATCTGTATAAATGTCAACATGTACACCGTACAAGTAATGCCTCCACATTTTTAGCGCATGAATAATCGCAGCCAATTCAAAATCATGGGTCGGATAGTTCTTGCGCATGAATAATCGCAGCCAATTCAAGATCATGGGTCAGATAGTTTTTTTCATGTTTCCGCAACTGCCTTGAAGCATAGGCAATGACTTTACCATGCTGCATCAACACACAACCTAACCCAACACCAGAGGCATCACAATACATAAAATAACCATCTGGCCCTTCTAGGAGTGTCAGGACTGGGGCTGAAGTTAATCTATCCTTCAATTCTTGGAAAATGCGTTCACAAGCATCGGTCCACTGGAATTTTTTCGATTTCTGAGTTAGCTTCGCCAATGGTGCTGAAATAGAGGAAAACCCTTCCACAAATCTTCTATAGTAACCTGCCAATCCCAGGAACCTACGGACTTCTGTAGGCGTTGTAGGCCTTGCCAAGTCTTCACAGCCTCAATCTTTTGAACATCTACTCGAATGCCATCAGCTGAGATAAAATGGCCTAGAAAAGTCACAAAATTTAGCCAAAACTCGCATTTTGAAAACTTAGCATACAACTCACGAGTCCGAAGAATTCCAAGGACAATACGCAAGTGGTCTGCATGCTCTGTTTCTAACCGAGAATATACCAAGATGTCATCGATGAATATGATCACAAATAGGTCTAGGAAGGGCCTGAATATATTATTCATCAGATTCATAAATGCCGCCGGAGCATTAGTCAACCCAAATGGCATCACCTGAAATTCATAGTGGCCATATCTCGTTCTAAAAGCTATTTTGAGAATATCTTCTTCTCTGACTCTCACTTGATGATACCCCGATCTTAGATCAATTTTGGAAAACCATTTGGCGCCCTGTAATTGGTCAAACATATCATCGATTCCTGGAAGCGGATATTTATTCTTTATTGTTACCTTGTTCAGCTGCCTATAATCAATGCACATCCGTAGGGAACCATCTTTCTTTCTCACAAATAGGACAGGTGCTCCCCACGATGATGAACTGGGCCTAATGAATCCCTTCTCGAGCAAATCCTTCAGTTGCGCCTTTAGCTCTTTTAACTCTGCAGGAGCCATCCGGTAAGGAGGAATAGATATAGGATTGGTGTCCGGCAACACATCAATTGCAAAATCAATCTCCCTTTCCGGAGGAAGGCCTAGAAGTTTATCTGGAAATACATCCAGAAATTCATTTACTACCGAGACGGATTGAAAAATCGGCGGCCTTACTTCAGTGTCATGAAGTCGGACTAGATGATAAATATAACCTTTAGCGATCATCTTCCTCGCCTTGAGGTAGGAAATAAACCTACCTCTTGGGGACAATATATTACCTTTCCATTCAAGCACGGGTTCTCCCGGGAATTGGAATCGAACTATTTTCATTCTGCAATCAACATTAGCATAGCAAGAAGCCAACCAATCCATGCCCATAATCACATCAAAATCTAACATTTCCAGCTCAATTAAATCAGTAATAGTCTGACGATTACACACCACCACCACACAATTCTTGTATACTTGTCTAGCTATTACGGGATCACCAACCGGAGTAGATACCTCAAAAGGTTTAATTGGTTCGGATTTTACCCCAATGTAGTCATCAATGTATGGAGTAATATAGGACAACGTAGAACCCAGATCAATCAATGCATAAATATCATGAGAGAATATAGATAGTGTACCTGTAACCACATCCGAGGAGGACTCAAGATCCTGACGTCCGGCTAAAGCATAAATACGGGGCTGGGCGCCACTTGAACTGGATGCTCCTCCTCTGCCCCTACCACGACCTGCCGGAGTTTATAAAGTTTGCCCTAAGGGGCGCACAGATGAAGAAGAACCGGCTACTGATCCTATGGGCTGAACCCACCTCTACCGTACCTCGAGAGACAGTCACGCATCACGTGCCCAGTCTGTCCACAAACATAACAAGCATCTGAGCCTTGGCAACACAGGACCGAATGTAACTTTATGCACTGACTACATCGTGGAACCGGTGGTCTCCTCTGGCAAGGATCACCTCCAAACTGGAAACCTGAGCCCCTCAAACTCTGACCCGGACCAGAATAAATGGGGCGATCAAATCTCCTACCCGCGAACCGAGGAGGTGCACTCATCGCGAACTGGCCCGAATATCTAGAATACTATTGCTGACCCCCTCTATACTTACCACTAGCAGATCTGGCCCTCTTACTCTGCCCTCTATCAATATCGCGCTCACCCCGTTGCGGATGTTGCTGCTCTTCTAAATTTTGGGCATAGGCCTGAATACGGGAAATAACCATCCCCTCTTGCAATGAAGCTGTCAAGCAATCCTTGAACAAATGTGACCCTAAATTACTCACAAATCTGTGTACTCTATCTCCTATATCAGCCACCATAGTCGGAGCATACCTAGCCAATGAATTAAAGTAAAGGCTATACTCCCGGGCACTCATATTCCCTTACTTAAGATTCAAGAATTTATCAGCTCTGGCCCGACGAACCTCGGGTAGCAAATAGTGGCGGATGAAAGCATCTACGAATTCTTGCCAAACCGGGGGAGGTACATTTTCCTTTATTGAAGATATCTAATTATTATACCATAGGACCGCTACATCCCGAAGTCTATAAAATGCCAACTCCACGAATTCAGTATCGGAGGCATGGATGAATCTCAACGTTCTCAGCATCTCAATAATAAAACCTTGTGGGTCTTCGTCCGGCTTTGACCCGAAAAATTCTCGAGGATTTAAACTCATGAAATCACGGGCCCTTGCACTAGTGGCTCTATCACCGGAACCCGCGCTTTGCCGTTGAGCCTGAGCAGCAACCAACTGGGTCAATAGCTGAATGGCCTCGGTCATCTGTTGACCCGAAGCACCCGGTGGAGGAACTGGAGGCATAGGAGCCAGAGCTGAAGCCCCTCCTTATTCTTCTAGGATAGGCGGAGTGTAAGAAGTATTAGATGGAGCCTCATTTTGGGATTCACCTTCTTCTACATTCATTGGCGGCTCCCTTTCCATCCGCCTTTCTATCGTAGCCTTGCCCTTCTGGGCGGCTGTGGCTTTTCTCTTTACCGGCATCGCTTAAATCATAATCCACAATTAGGGAAGAGGAAATCTTATAACATAGCTCTATCGCACGATCTAATAAGAAGGGGAATGGTCATTTTTCCTAAATGCCCCGCAGCCTCTTGTTTATAAGTGTGACGCGCTTCACACCCATAAATGAGACTCTGCTGGACACGGTTCGTAGACACACCCTAGGACGGAACAGCTCTGATACCATTTTTGTCACGACCCGACTAGGGGCCATGACGGGTACCCGGAGCTGAATACCGAGCACCACTCATTACGCTAGTCATCATACTCATCCTGGACACATATAATCTCCAAAGCAATACATAATATACATAAGCCCTCACGGCTGCCAAAAATGATATACAACCATACACACTGATGTGTCCATAAGATAACACCTACGCACGTATCCGTATCTATAAGCCTCTACTAGAGTACTGAGGCATAAGGACGGGATAGGACCCCATCATACCCTAAATATATACACAAAAGAATGTGACCATAAGTAGCACCTCCGGAATAGTGAAGTGCTCCTATGAATCCGCTGATAAGATAAGCTCCTACGGGTCCGCACCGTCTCCCTGTCTACCTGTGGGCATGAACACAACATTCAAAGAAAATGACGTCAGTATGAAAAATGTACTGAGTATGTAAGGCATCAATAATACTAGCATAATAAAGAAATAATGAAACATGAGGCGAAGATATAACCTGCTTAACCTTTAAAGGAAAACACATGTATACATATCAAATATACCATCATCGGTAACTCGCGTCCAAGTAATTATCACTCGCCGCCCACTAGTAGTGTCATGTCCGGCCATCTAGGCACGGTGTTATCTTAAGCCGCCCGCCTTAGCGGTGTCATGCCCGGCCATCTAGGCACGATGTAATCATAAGCCGCCCGCCATCGCGGTGTCATGCCTGGCCATCTAGGCATGATGTGATCTCATCATTATACTTATCACAAAGCATGCATAGAAATCAATTAAATACTACAACTCTATCGGGGTGACGTAAGGTCGAAAACCCCCGATTCCATTATGGAGTAGTCATGATCATCGGGTCTCACCTTGAAGGAACTAACGTGATAAGGTGAGTCTAGCAACAATGAGTGACATCAAAGAATCATTAGCTTTATAAGAATACCATATCATAAGCTTTGGAATCTCTAGACTTAGACTCATCGTCATCATTGTCATGTTTGCAATGCATCTCTTATAAGCTCTATTTAATCATAGACTCATAGTTTCCGGAACATGAGAACACCATGGAAAGTTAAAGGGAGTCATATTATAGGAGTCATGCCTTAGAAAAAGAAGGGACTAGCCTCACATAACTTTACGTCTCTCCAACTTTATTGATTAAACGCTTCCTTCCAAGCTTACAACTCTACATTCAAGGGAATTCGTACTAAGATTAGATAATCGGAAACATACTTAAGCTTAAGCTAGAGCTAACGAAAATTAGGCAGCATCTCCTTTGTTTATACAACTTTCTCCATATAATATAACGACTCCCAAACATCAACAACATACCCACAATATCATAATCAATGAACTTCGTTAAGTTAGTCATTATTCAATTCGCAAAATCTCCTCTCAAAGTCATCCATAACTATGGTTATCACCCAACGTCGTATTCATCCACATATAATGCTTCTCTAACATTCTTAATATTATTTATAACAAGATTATACTCATAATATCTCAAGAATTATAGTTCATGTCAAACTATTATTCAAGAACACCATTATTTCACAATTGAGCTCCATATTCTACTTTCTTCCATAATCTAAGTCTTTCAATCATTCAATATTCTTAACAGCATGAAATGATCATAAAACTCACCTTTGATTGTGTAGGAATGGGTTTTGGATGGAGTTGCCTCACTTGGAGAAAACCCTAACTTTAACTTCAAAGAGATCCTTGACTTCTAGCAACCCTAGAGAACTCCCTTGCACTTGATTCCCTTGAATTGATGATATTGATCTTTGATTTCCCTTGAATTCTTGTAAATGGAGTGTGTGGAATATTCTAGAGGTTTAGAGAGAAGTGGAGAAGTTGGAAAATGAGAAATTAGAAGTGGGAACACATTTTTATACTTGGAAAATACTCAACCCGTCGGGTGTTATACGGACCCTTATATGGTCTGTATAATATTACACGGTTCGTATAAGTGACCGTATTTCACCATCAGGGAAATCATCTTTTCTGTTGGGTTGTACGGACCGTATAAAGTTATTACGGACCGTATAAGTGGTCGTATAACTCCACTTTTCTGAAATTATTTCCATCGTTTCGTTTGATCTCCAATCCTTATGGAACCTTCTTAGCAATTTTTTAGCACTTCATTAACAACCTAACGAGCGTTATAACTTTTCCTCAAGACCTTATTGTATCAACATTAGCTCGGTACTTTGCAAACCCTTTTTAAAGCACGACTTTTACTTTACATTCTTCAATGAACTTTCTTCTCTTGCCTCGAATATCTTTGGGATCTTAATTAGAATCGCCGAGTAACCTTTCTTCTTTGGTAGGGACATCGTATTTATCTCACCCTGCGTTAGTCTATCCACCACATGACGATATGAAAATTTTTAAGGTGTAACACCAGGTAGGTAATGGCTTACCTTTGGTGAGACTTCGTATAGCGAAGTACATATTTAGATTATAATGTCGGAGACAACATGTGAACCTTCGGGTATGAATTCGGGTTGGATATTGCCTTAGGTTGGGCCCTGTTGTGTGTTGGGACTAGCCACCCCATTATGTGTTCTTGATTGTTCCATTGTGATGGTTGATGCCATGAGTAGTTGGTAGATATCAAAATCTGTGTTATCGCCTTGATTGAGATAGAATCGACATACCATTGTTGGTATTTGAACTGTGGTACATTGTTGGCGTACCCGTTATTGGTACTTGTGATATTAATATATTGTTGGTATACCGCTGTTGGTATTGTGATATGATACATTGTTGGCGTACCCGTTGTTGGTACTTGTGATATTGATATATTGTTGGCATACTGATGTTCGGCCTAAAATGCATATATTTACTCATTGTTGCCTCACATTTTAATACTTTTAATTGTCGTTTGAGTATTAATTATCCTGATTTGTGCTAATATTATATTTTTACTGTGTAGGACTAAAACGGTGTGTAGATGAAGAGATTCGGAGCAAAATTGAATAAAGAGTGAGAGATTGAGAAAATAAAAGAGGTCACGTTGGAGACAAGAAGAGACATGAATTAATGGGCCAATGTTTGGCATATCATGGAGTGATGATTGCATGAAGCAAAACAATTCCAATGTATGACAATTAAAGAAGCAGTAAACGGACGTACAAAAATTAAAAATGCTTGTTGGATGGAATGAAATGGAGCAAGCAGCTCAATGAAAATTCCTTCAACTTTTTTCTATGTGGAAGCTACGGGAAACGAAGACCAAGGAGAAGTACGAAAAAGAAATTGTTCACTGGACAGAAGCCCAGGCGCGACGCGACCAAGGGTGGTCCAAAATTCAACTCTTCCTAATTTGTTTTGGACTCAATTATTTTATTTGGGATTTTTCCTACACTTATAAACATTTCATAAGCCACAGTTCTTAGACATCTTTGGCAGAAAACACAAGTTTGGAGGCTAGGGTTCCTATGTATATTTTCTTTTTTTTTATTTGAACCTTGTTTATGGGAATTTCTTGGTGACAATTGACATTGAAACTCTTGTTGTACTTATTTATTGATCGACATTATTTTTAATCAAGTAAGTTATTCTTATTTTAATTATTCTTGTTCTTCAACGTTTCTCAAGGGAGTAGCTAACCCTAGGACTTGCCCATTTACTTTGTTTGAAACTCGGAAGAGGAAGAACGGGGTTGGGATAAAATAATTAACATGAATTTGAGGCTTTAACCCCCATCTAATGGAAATTGGCCTAGGAATAGGCGATACCACTTGTAGCCATAGTCGGGTGTTCTTAATGGTCCTAATTGCTTTAGGTAGTCTAATTAATCTTCGGGAGAAGTTAATTTAGAGTCATTATTCGAGGCTAATTAACATAATATTACCATTATCTGTAATTTGTGAAATATATTGGATCGTTACTTGAGAAGTAGTTTCCTTTATTCCATTCTTGTGGCCATTGATCAATTTACTTACTTTCTAGATTAGATATTATATTTTCGTATTTTATCAAAATCACATTTAAAAACCACCATTAATGCGTACGATCTAGCTGTTGTTGGTGATAATTCTTAATCTATTTAAACGTCTACATATTGTTCTCTGTGGGATTCGACCCCAACCTTGTTGGGTTACTATTTTTGCATCGTCCGCTTTACGCTATTAAAAGTGTAAATTTGAGCGTATCAAATTTTGGCGCCGTTGCCGGGGAACAATTGGCGTATTTTGGCTAGTTTAGGAAATAAGCTAACTTGCTTTGAACCGAACCTTTGAATATTTGTATAGTTGTTTTTTGTGTTTTACTTTATTTGTAGAAAATAAAAAAATAAAGAAATGGCATCTTTCCATGAAAACTTGTTTGGTAGTGATTTTGACTTATATTATGAGCATGGCCAAATTGGTGAGTTCGAACTCATGTTGGAATGTCTGCTTAATGCGGGTAACGAAAATCAAAAAGCCTTGGAAGAATACTTGGAAAGTAGTCTCCAACTTGGTTTGATGATGGAAGAAGAAAATCTGCCATGGGCATTCGATCCAGATGAGAATCAATATGAACTCCCCAATGCTCAATCTAAAAAGGTAATCCCTTTGTTGGGGGTCAATCATGAAGATGAGTTTAATGGGAATGCCAAAGAAAAATATAAATTGGAGTCAACCATTGTTCTAAAAAAAATGGTTGTTGTTGACTCCAATCCGGGAGAAAAAGAGGATGTCGAAATTCAAGAAGTTCAAACACCATATATCCTACTCAAGAAGGCAGAACAACATTCCTCACTTGAAAGCCAAGAAGTGTAAGATGAAAAATATTATGCTTGGCTTGTTCATATACTTACCACCCCCACCGCTCGTGGTCACTAACTTGAATCCAAGTTGGGTGCCCAATTCATAAGCTCCAAATGGCGAGAAAAGCGATAAAATTGTTTCACGTCGTGCCCCGACATTAACTAAGGTGCTTGTTGGGAGGCAACCCAATGTGTAATAGTTTTAGATTTTTTTTTAGAGTGTCACGTGTTGTTTTGTTTTTGTTTCGCAGATTAGGGGAAGTCTGAGTAACCGAAGTTGAAAGCTGAGGAGAATGTTTGGGCTTAAGTGTGGGGTCGTCCCGACCCTTAATGTTAAGGATTATCTTTGCTAGCTAGGCCCTAGAGGGTCTCAGGGAGTACTTCTCACCATTGTTTTAATTTTTTCTCTACTATCCATGCATTGAGGACAATGCATATTTTTAAGTGTGGGGTGGGGTACCTCCGATGTTTGAGGTCAAGGATGATTATGCCATATATATATATATATATATATATATATATATATAGCCTTATATATTTAAAAAAAAAGTGATTAAAAAGAGAGAGAGAAATAAAAGAAACAAAAGAAGGGAGACAAGATAATATTGTGTGATGATTGGCTCATGATGAGGCTGATTGGGAGCACTTAAATATATATATATATATAGCGCAAGGCAAATCGAAAGTGTAAAAATTTCATAACTAGCGGCTTCGGTTCGTGATTCCGGCGCATGGGTATCGCGCAAAATAAGGCCTCTGAATTTTATTTTGCCTTGTCTTTGCGATTCGCAATTTTTCCTTCTCCGATTTGGATTTTTTTTTTAAAGCCCAGTCCGAGCAGAACTTGGATTTTTAACAATTTTTTAGCTATTCAAATCCCTATAAAAGCCAACTTCAGAGCATTGTACGTTCTTTTATTTTTCTTTTATAGCTTATTGGTCTCTTTTAGTGGCATAGATCATCCACTCCTTAGGTTTTCTTATGGCCTCGGTTCTTTCCTGAGGGGGGCCTTTGAACCGGGTAATTTTTAAAATTTTTTGGAGTAGTCAAGGAGAGAGAAGAAAGACCCGTCTTGACTTGTTTGATATTAGCATATTTGGGCCCGAGCTTGAGCTATACTTTCCTGTGAGTGCTTGAGTAACGAAAAGATAGCAGACTTTCTAACACCTAAACTCATGATTGTGACTCTGTATATAGCTTTTTCTTATTTTGTAGTTCGTCATGATCCTATTTGTCCTAGAATATAATTGATCCATCTTGATTGAGACTTGTGCCATGTGTGGTGAGGATTTCTTGCATATATTCCATGTTTGCATCTTAGTCTAGAACTTGCCCTGCATGTTATTGAAGCGAAATAAAAAGTGTTGCTCTGTTTAGAAGATGATAATAGGCTTTCTTTGATATGTCTTTTGAACTTTCGCCTTTTCAGAAATTGTACCACTAGTTAGCCCTTTGAGCCTGTAGCCTTTCGTTTGTTAGCCGCATTTTTGCCTTGATCCTTTTGTTTGAATCCCTGGTTTTTGCACTTCGCTTCCTTAAGTAACTTCGTAGCATAGCTGTGATATAATTGTTAAATCTGAAGAAAAGGGATGGTCAAGTGAAATATGGTGACCAATGATAAGCTGTAAAGTGATGAAAAGACCCTCCTAGAAAGAATGTGACATGAAAAAAAATGAAAAAAAAAATTTGCTTGAGAAAAAAAAAAAGGATCGTTCTTGATATGATGAGAAATACTTCTGAAATAATTGATGAAGAGAGGGCTGAAAAATAAAGTGAAAAGATGAAAATAATGGGTGATGAATTCTAAAAGTGCAAGTGCTTAGGGAAGTGTAAGTTACTATTATATAGTTTTCCTACCCGTCGCCTAGCCAACATTACAACCCGTTAAAGTCCTATTTGATTCTATTCGAGCACACTTAATTAGTGGAGATGTACATACTAGGCAAGCCTATGGTTCTTTGTGCATACATGTGAATTTCTTTTTGAGTGCGAGAGTTGTGCTTTGATGTTAAGTCCTTAATTTACATTCGATTCTTTGATTTGTGTGTGTGGACTATTTCTTCTTGTGAGGGCACTTGTTTCATGAGGGATAGGTGATGTTATTAGATTTCTTTGACAGAGTAGGTGAGCGAGCTTAAATTTGATGAGTAGAGTCCGTCTATGTAGTTAGGAGGTTAGAAGTTTGTTGACTTGTAAATCTTGCATGATGATCAGGAAGTATATATTTGATAGTTTGAGTTGCTAGAGGGCCGAATTGTTGGGATCAATCAAAGTGATGGTGTTCCTATGTTTGATTTATTGAGAGTGGTTTTAAATGCTTACTCGAGGACGAGCAAGAGTTTAAGTGTGGGGTGGTGATGTTCGGCCTAAAATGCATATATTCACTCATTGTTGCCTCACATTTTAATACTTTTAATTTTCGTTTGAGTATTAATTATCGTGATTTGTGCTAATATTATATTTTTACTGTGTAAGAATAAAACGGTGTGTAGATGAAGAGATTTGGAGCAAAATTGAATAAAGAGTGAGAGATTGAGAATATAAAAGAGGTCACGTTGGAGACAAGAAGAGACATGAATTAATGGGCCGATGTTTGGCATATCATGGAGTGATGATTGGATGAAGCAAAACAATTCCAATGTATAACAATTAAAGAAGTAGTAAACGGACGTACAAAAATTAAAAATTCTTGTTGGATGGAATGAAATGGAGCAAGCAGCTCAATGAAAATTCCTTTAACTTTTATCTACGTGGAAGCTACAGGAAACAAAGACCAAGGAGAAGTACCAAAAAGAAATTGTTCACTGGACAGAAGCCCAGGAGCAACGCGACCAAGGGTGGTCCGAAATTCAACTCTTCCTAATTTGTTTTGGACTCAGTTATTTTATTTGGGCTTTTTTCTATACTTATAAATATTTTATAAGCCACAATTCTTAGACATCTTTGGCAGAAAACACAAGTTTGGAGGCTAGGGTTCCTACGTATATTTTCTTTCTTTTATTTGAACCTTGTTTATGGGAATTTCTTGGTGACAATTGAGATTGAAACTCTTGTTGTGCTTATTTATTGATCGACATTATTTTTAATCAAGTAAGTTATTCTTATTTTAATTATTCTTGTTCTTCAACGTTTCTCAAAGGAGTAGCTAACCCTAGGACTTGCCCATTTACTTTGTTTGAAACTCGAAAGAGGAAGAACGGGGTTGGGATAAAATAATTAACATGAATTTGAGGCTTTAACCCCCATCTAATTGAAATTGACCTAGGAATAGGCGATACCACTTGTAGCCATAGTCGGGTGTTCTTAATGCTCCTAATTGCTTTAGGTAGTCTAGTTAATCTTCGGGAGAAGTTAATTTAGAGTCATTATCCGAGGCTAATTAACATAATATTACCATTATCTGTATTTCGTGAAATATATAGGATCGTTACTTGAAAAGTAGTTTCCTTTATTCCATTCTTGTGACCATTGATCAATTTACTTGCTTTCTAGATTAGATTTTATATTTTCGTATTTTATCAAAACCATATTTATAAACCACCATTGATGCATTCGGTTTAGCTGTTGTTGGTGATAATTCTTTATCTCCTTAAACGTCTACATATTGTTCTCTGTGGGATTCGACCCCAATCTTGTTGGGTTACTATATTTGACATCATCCTCTTTAAGCTATTAAAAGTGTAAATTGAGCGTATCACATACCACTGTTGGCATTGTGATACATTGTTGGCATTGTGATATGATACATTGTTGGCGTATCCGTTATTGGTACTTGTGATATTGATATATTGTTGGCATACCATTGTTGGTACTTGTGATATTGATATATTGTTGGCAAACCACTGTTGGTATTGTGATGTGATACATTGTTGGCATACCCCTTCGTTGGTACTCGTGATATTGAACTTGATTGTTGATAGTTGATATATACCGCTTTAGCATTCTCTCACACATTCATGATTCATTTTGATAACCGTGATGATCGGAATCGTTGATTAGTAAACGATATTTTTGATAAACCTGTTTCTTGGTGATTGTGAAAAGGTCGATGCCGAAGATCAATTCAGGATCATTGATTGTATGCAATTGATATTTGATAAACTCTTTACTTGAGTGATTGTAGAAAGTAGATGTTCGAGGTTCAATTTTAATCATTGATTGTGAGGGATATTTGATAGACTCTTTTACTTTAGGTGATTGTGAGATGGCCGCGTCGATGTCGATGATTTATTGGCATCGTTGATTTATGGCCGATTTCGATGATATCGAAATCGTTGTTAGTCATGGACTCAAGGGTCCCCCAGGGTGGTAGTCTTGGTAGATCCCACGTAGTGATTAACGTGTGTCCCGTCTGTCTTTGGGCAAGGTCAAGGACGGGGTGGCACTTAGACTTCGTGAGTCACTGGGTTTTGCATGGCATAGCGTCACATTCATACCATTATTGCACTGCATTGCACTTGACTTGATTGAGATATTTGATAATTGGATTGTGATGATTGGATTGGATCGAATATACTCAGACTTGACATATTCGGGTTTAGATGCTTTACATAGGTGGTGATGGATACTCGGTTGCGATTTTATTGCCTCATGCTTGTTTGGTTTATTTTCTTATCTGCTTTATCTTCTGAATTGTGTTAACCATACTTAGTCGGCCGATGATGCCTGCAGTCTTGTTGATTATCTTGACCTCGCACTTGTGACGTATTCTTTTATAAATGTAGAGTACCGGTGACGGATCTCTTCGTGACAGTGGATGATCGACTCCTTAGCTTTCTCTAAGAGTTTCGGGGGTGACGGCGTCCGTCGACCTTCAAGACCTTTTCTATCATATGGCTTACTTTTATTTCGCAGACATAGACATTATGTATTAGTATTCCAAAGAAGCTTGTATTATTCTCTGATCTTTCTTGTATTGTTCGTACTAGGACTCTTGGGGGTGTTTATTGTCTTTCGCACTTTTACTACTATCTATCTATATATGTCGTGAGACTTATGTAATTGTTCTATTCTGCTATTTATTTCATTCTTTCGTGTATTCATTCGTTGTTAGGTTGAGGGTTCGCTTACCGAGGTAGGAAGATAAGTGCCCGCACGGCTTTAGCAAATTGGGTCGTGACAAGTTGGTATCAGAGCCTTAGGTTACCCGGTCTTTAATACAAGAGCGTGTCTAGTAGAGTCTCGTGGATCGATACCATGAGCTCCGTACTTATCTGCGGGAGTCTATGAGACATTTAAGAAATCTCACTTTCTTTCTTTTCGTCGTGCTACTTTATTCAAATTGGTTCCCAAAGATCAAATCG
>NC_081347.1:49816700-49824170 GCF_029784015.1 Lycium ferocissimum | reverse complement strand
ATATATTATTTTACTACTTGCGCAATTATGTTTATAAAAGTAATTATGTTTCAAAGGATGCTATATTTTCATGAATTTGAGTAAGTATTATAAATGAGAGCATGTAGATAGCGGAATGAGTGGTGTTCGGTGGTTAGCCCCGGACACCCGTCATGGCCCGTAGTTCGGGTCATGACAGATCTATCCAAATCTTCTTCCTTACGCCTCCGTCCTATGACACAGAAGTACTCTTACCAATATACCTTAAGAAGTCTTACTTCGATACATACTTTCCCCATGAGAGTCGTCCTTTATGTCTTTATTCTCGGCTTCTCTTCTCTATTACACGCAGTCACCGTCCTTTTGCCAAATCTGCTGGTCCTTACCAAACTTACACTCGTTCCCGCATATCGACATCTAACACACTTCCACTACTGAATCGTTAGCCTGCCATTGGTGCACCCGTGCCACGCAGACCATCATAATACCTTGACGAAGTTGAAACCTTTTTCCCAACCAATTATACCTCGAAAAGATTATTCTTGTTAAGCCATAAATGCACTTTTTCCACTTCGGAGCAACCTAACACTGAAAGCATGGAGATCATTTGACCCTCAGTACCATCTCTCCCATTTCTTAAGAAACCCCCACAATAAACAATTGTTAACGACAATCCCATACAACTGAATTCTCAAGCCATAGCTAGAAACTGAACATGGTCACGCATCTGAATCAAGATGACACATCTCAGACCATACCACAACACCTCATAACAAAATCGATCGCATGAGAATTTAAGGATGAATTCCTATCTTCCATGGGTGATTAAGATAAAGATATTCAGATATAAATTGAAATTGACTAGATACCAATTCGAATGAAGTAGCACGAAGGAATGAAAGAATTAGAAGTTTCCTAAATGTCCTATAACCTCTCGCAGATAAGTACAGAGCTCATCAATCGATCCGCAAGACTCAACTAGACATGCTCTTGTACTTATAGATCGAGTAACCTAGGGCTCTAATACCAACTTGTCACGACCCAAAATCACAAATCTTGCTGGCACCTACCCTTTTCCCACCTGGTAGGCGAACCTATTCGTTAAAGATCCATCCAACAACATAAATAAATAATAAGAGCAACAAAAGTCTAAAATCATAAATAGATAGTAATGCGGAATACAACAACTACCTAAGGGATCTGGTCTGAATAGTACAAGAGCTACTAATACAAGTCTAAAAATACAAGTTTGAAATATACAAGTCTGTCTCAAGATATGAGGTAAAGACAGTAGGATAGAAGAGTCTCCAGGCAGTAGATCAGAACATGGCTCACCTTGGAAACTCCAACTAACTGCCTCGGGAACTCTCCCATGAGGGCCTGAAATGGAATCTGTAGCAAACTCTGCACTCAGAAAAGAATGCAACAAGGTAGTATCAGTCCAAACAGTACGTACTGGTAGGCATCATAGGCTGACAATAATTAGCTAACATATATAAAAGAAAGAAATTGAAAGATAGGCATACAAGCAGGCAAATATGCAATCACTAAGCACTTCCACGCCAGTCACTAAGTACATCCACGTAAGACTCGTAGTAATATGAACCACACTAGATCTCAGTAGTCTACAGTCATAGCCTAGGCGGAAACCTCTAGTCCTCGAATCTATCAAGTGTGTAGGTAAATGATTAACCAACACACAACATCTCAAATGAATCAACAGCCAAGGAATCAAGACTAAAACGCACCATGCAATGCAATAAATACAACAACCAGAATCAGAGACATGAATGGATGTAATATGGATGCAGATGCGATGTGATTCAATGCACGGGATAACTGTCTCATATCGTACGCACATGCTATAGACGAAAACCTCCCCGTCTCGATAGTCATGACCCATAAGGGACCCGTAAAGTCCATATACCACTCTCACGATCCCAGCAAAGACCTCGGGCATTGGACAATATCATGATCCTGGTAAAGACCTTGAGCATCGGACACTCATCTCTCTTTTAAGCTCTCCAGCAAAGACCTCGGAGGCTACACTCTCTCACTTATCATCATTTCTAATCACAGTTCCTAACAAATCATCATATGAAATAAGAATGTATGTCATGCATGATATCACGTCAATAGTAAATCATATCAAGGATCCCATCCTTACCTACCATAAAGTACACTTCACAATTTAAAGTTATTTTCATTATCCTTCCCTTTTCAATGATAAGTGAGACATCAAGAGAGAGATGAATACAAATACAAGTCACAAAAATAGCAAATATGGCAACAAGCCCACATAACACCATATGGAACCAACCAAATTGGATTTCACCTCCACACCACTAGCCATTCCGCAAACAGCCCAGAGATAGCTACTATATCAAGTATGTCCAAGAATCACGGATGTTTCATTCTCACTAATCATCAACAACACCAATCACAGGTAATATCAATTTATCATGGAAATGAGGATGAATGCAATGTAAATCATAATATCAAGTCATATCAATCCCGATTGTGCCACGCATGGACACATATCACATTATCAATATCAAGTCAAGTTCTTTCCTCAATCCATGATAATGTCAAGATAAGTGAGAGACAAACGTATCATAATCACAATATGGCAACTGAGTACAAGTCTAGTATCACACACAGGGCATCAAGCCAATAAACTACAAAGAGGCAACAAGCCGACAAATCAGTCAACAATACCAATCCTAAGAATATTCATCCCAACTTCATACCCGAAGGCTTAATATGCTTTCTCCAATAATAACTATTCGCTAACTGAAGTCTAATCGAAAGGTGAGCCGTAACCTATCTCGTTGCCGAGCTGGAGCCATGAACAATCAAATCTGAGCCCTGCCATTTCGAAGAGCCTCTAAGTACTCAAAGTCTAGACATTATCAAATTCTAAGTTAGAAACGAGAAAGAATGGTACCCATATTGCTATACATTCGTTCGAATCAAAATCAACTAAGTAAAAGAGGGAAAACAGGCCCATAAGGGTAAAACGGGTATTTCAAAGATGGAATAGGTAACTCAACGTTCTAGAAGTTCAATTCCACTCCCCAATTGCTACATTACTAAAGTATTAATCAATTTCATCATTCATAGCAAAACGCCCAATTTGGGTATAAAACCTAACTTTCAATCTTTTAATTTCTCAACTAGAAAGGAAGATTCAAGCCTATTGGATACTAATTCATGATATTCCATGCTTAGATTAGTCAAATCCATCAATTAATCTCATATTGGAAGACTAAGTTTCAAATAATAAAGTAAAGGTCAAAATCCATCTTCTTCCGTTGGTTTTCTAGATTTTCTACCATATCCATTAAACGGAATCTGTTTCTGCACTCTCCGCTGCATCAGTAAGGGGTCCGCTATAGCGGAACCACTACCGTGATGCCCGCTTCGCTATAACTCACCCGATCCAGCGGAGCACCGTCTGCTAGAGTGGATTCCTAAGAATCCAACTAAATGCATGCCAACGGACCAGGCCTCATCGAGACGGATCCATTGTGGCGCACGATGGCTCCCCCCAGTGAGACATCAGACACCAACAATTTGCTATCTTTTCACAACTTCTTCCCAAAACTCGACAGTCACCTGAGACCTCCTAGATGTAAATCAGACATGTAAACCATACAAAAAACGCACATGGGCTCACTCGTGGTCTCAGAATTTCCAACCGAGGTCCATTTGACCAGGTCAACACCCAACGGCCAAAAACCAACTTTCCAACCGATACTCAAAACACTCTTGAGTGCCTCGAAAATCAAACTGAACATTTCACCAAGTCATAATCGACCCTCCGGAGCTCTCGAAATCCACAGATTTTTTAAAAAGGTCTGTTTACCCAAACGTCAATTATCGGTCAACCGTTTTTTACTTTATGGCTCTATTTCTCATCAGTCATCATAAAACTTGCCAGATTACCTCGAGAATCATGCCACCCATCTCCGCGGGTCAAAATCGTACTAATAGGGCTCGGGAAAGGGTCAACAGGGTAAATGGGTCAAAAGTTCAATGACGACCAAACGGGTCGTTACAGAACATCAGCAGTCAAATACTCATACTCAAGAACCTGTGCCATGATTAGCTTATTTTCAACCATCTGGACTTAATCCACTGGCCAACAACATAATTATCCTTCCCTGCATCATCGACACCATAATTATTTTCTAAACCGTCCCATATTTTCTTAGCAGATTTGTTAGTAACAAATAAATCAAACAGAGGGTTAGTCATATGGTTCAGCAGATATCCTTTAATAGTTTTGTTATCTTTTTCAAATTTTGTTTTAGCAACATCATCAGCAATCACTGTAGCAGAACTACCAGTAGTGCTTGAAACATCAGTAGCAGTGTTAGGAGTATCAATAGGTGGTTCATCAAACAAAACATAGTCAACTTCTAATTGTTCAACCAAAATCAAAAGCTTTTGAGACCAGCATTTAAAATTGTTTCTGTCCAAAGGCTCAAGTTTTGATAAATCGGGAAGATTTTTGTTCAAACAAAACAACCATCTGATCAATATTGTAGGTATAAATCTCTTTCAAATTGTTAGTAAAAAATAGTACAATATTGATTCAAACTAGGAAGTTAAAACAGTAAATAAATGATCACAAAACCGTGTCGTGGCAAGCCACTATCTTGAAAGTGATTTCGGCCCAACAGGGATGCAAATTGTTGTAGCCGATCGCTCCCCAAGGTTCTGCATTCACTTCCAAACACGTGTACTCGTGGTTGAAATTTTGGAGATTGCACAAAAATATGTCCCAAAAACTATTCGGAGAAGAGAGGAAAAGAATATTTTTTTGGATGATCTCACAAAAGAAACCTCAATAGATACATATAGGTGGATGAAAACGTTTGGGTGGTAAAGACCAAGATAAAAAAACGGCTACAAATTCAATCGAATTGATTAAGGAATAATATCAACCAATTAATTCTGATTAATGGGGAATAATGTCAGCCAACAAATTAGGGATATTATGATGGGAATAATGGGCTTTGATAGTCCATTAATTCTAGGGGATTAATTTAGACAATAATCTGGTAAGTGTATTTGGACAACTTCGAGCAAGCTCAAAATAGCAAAAATAATATTTTGCAAAACCAGATTTGAATTAGGCCTCACGTGTATCCCGCCGGAGGAAGGGAAGGGGGGTGCAAATCAACCTGTTTTCCCTACAAAGCCCAATTCTCATGTGCGTGAGGCCACTCTATTATTCTAACCCATTTACTAACCCAATAAAGGACTTCTTATTATAAAGTGGAAAGAAAGACTTTCCACCACCTATGAGAGACATTTTGCATTCATTAAGGACAAAAGAGAAGTGAAGGAAAAAACAACCCACAAGGAAACTTTGGCTTTACATTACCAATCAAGACTTAATATATACATAATTCCCACATCTCTTTCAAAGTAGTAGTTGCCATGATAGAACAAGGATTCGAGTTTGGAGTTTTGTGGTTGGTAAAATTTGCTTCTTTTTCAAATCGTGTATAATTCGATTTTTGAAACTAACTATTCTTTTATCTAATATGATACTTAATTCCTCAGTTTTTTACTCAAAAAGGCACAAATCAAATCTCCAGTAGACATCTCGCTAATATCCATTTTCGGCTGATTTGATCGGTAAGCTTTCTCCCTCAACTGTGTCTGTATATATGTATTTATATATAGAACCCTGTTTTGATGAACATGATAAAGATCCCCATGAACAAGACAAGTCAAATGTGAAAAAAGATGAGAAACTTCACTATTTTAGTATTTCCCCTTTCAAATAATAAAGTGAAAGAGTGTGAATGTACATGACCCGCTGCCATCTTCGTCATTATCGCTTGTGAATGTACATGTCCACATAGAATTATTTTCATTGAAATTTGATGTGACAAATGGGTGACTTTTTAGAAGCTGTTGCGAATTTTATGAATTATGAATGTTCCGATATATTCTCAATAGCTGTGCATTTTTATATGATAAAAAGATAGGGTGACTTGCTGTATTTTCTATATTACTGTCTATGAATATATAAAAGTGATAAGGTACACATTACCTTTGTTCATTACTCCTCGACATTCTTAATCATAAGGACATAATAAATGGCAAAATGTACTTCCTGTCTGTTGATGCTTGTCGTCTACATACACTAACAGAGCAAAAAAAGCAACTTCATCCGAGATTCTTGATTCCCTCTCAAAGAATCTATTTTTTTCCTCCCTACCACCAAGAGTAATTTATCACATCTTCATAGAAATCTTTAAACTATAGTGTATCTCGCGATCCGCTAGGGAACTTTATTGGCTCCTTACAAGTTTAGTAGTTAATATATGATATAGTAACTTCAGCCATTTGTTCTATCGCACATTGTGATGTTTCTTATGTGTCTAGTAGTTGGTAATCTTTTCTAGAATTCTTTAAGTTCAGTTTTAACTCTATGCCTAAGAAACCTAGATATTTGTATTTTGCTTTCATTTTCTGCTAGAGTGTTGTGCAACAGAGTTAGAAATAAGAATGGTGGCTTATATGGTTATTATGATATCTTATGTCTCAAAGAGGGGATATCTCAAGTCTCTAAACAAACTAAAATCCTTACTTTCTTTACATGGCAGGTTCACGTGCACATATGTGTTTGCATGAACTACACTGAACCAACAATGAAAAGCCACCAAACTTTTTCCAGCTGTCATTTTCATATCATTCCTGCACATAATTCCTATGCAACTATGAGGAGTATATGTGTATTGTCACAACTCTTTCCCTTACAGGAACTTTTTGAAGCATGCTAAATCTAAACATACTCTCTTTGAAAGTTGTGCTGAAGGAATGGAGGAGAAAGAAGGATGTGTCACGACCCAATCGGAGGGTTGTGACAGGCACCCGGAACTACCCTACCGAGCACCTATTATCATACTCTCATAATCACTTCTAGGTGAGTGATGTTCGGCCTAAAAATGCATATATTTAGCTATTAGTTGCCTCACATTTTAATACTTTTAATCGTCTTTTGAGTAATATTATATTGGTTTGTGCTTAATATTATATTTTCATTACGTAAGAATAAAGCGGGATGAAGATGGACAAATTGGAAGCAAAATTTCATAAAACAGGAAGAAAGGAAAAGGAAGAGAAGACAAAGTGGATTGTGTCATGATTTGGTAATGATTGGATTCTTTTAAATTGTTACACAAAAGAAATGAATTGAAGGGGTGCATACAAGTTTTATCGACGTGGCAAGCAATTGAATTTGAAAGGCAGCAAAAGATGCACCTGGCGAGAAAATGGTTCCTGGAAAATTGCCTTGGTGCGACGCCCAGGGCTGTGTGCCAGGCTTATTTTCGGTTGTTTTCCTTCTTCGATTTGGATTTGGATTTTTAAAGCCCAGGCCTTTTAGTACCCTATAAATACATATTCTAAACGGTTTTTACATAACTTTGGATAACTTGAAACCCTTAGTTCAAAACTTTGGACCTA
>NC_081347.1:49669498-49816600 GCF_029784015.1 Lycium ferocissimum | reverse complement strand
CCAGTCATTTCTTTTCTATTATTATTTCTTCATACAACTTTGACTGAAGCTACATCCTTAGTTCTGAGTCTCCGAACTTGCCTATCTAGAATAGCAATAGGAATTTCTTCGTAGGATAGTTTCTCGGTGACCTGGACATCATCCACAGGTATAGTTCTGGATGGATCTCCAATGTACTTGTGAAGCATACATGAAAAATCGAGTGGATTGACTCCAAGTCTGAAGGTAGATCTAACTCATAAGCCACCTAGCCTACCTTGCGTAAAATTTTCTAAGGCCCAATATACAGAGGACTAAGTTTGCCCTTCCTACCAAATCTCATCACACCTTTCATAGGTGACACCTTCAAGAATACCCAATCATTAACTTGGAATCTAAGTCTCGTTGGCAATTATCTGCATAAGATTTCTGATGACTCTGAGCTACCAATAATCGATCCTGAATAAGCTTGACCTTTTCCATGGCTTGTTGGACCAAGTATGGCCCTATTAACTTAGTTTCTCCCACTTCGAACCACCTAACTGGTGATCTACAATTGCGCCCATATAAAGCTTCATACGGGGCCATTTGAATGCTGGAATAATAACTATAATTATACAAGAACTATATAAGCGGTAAGCGATCATCCCAACTACCCCTAAAATCTAGCACACATGCTCGTAGCATATCCTCAAGAGTCTGAATGGTGCGCTCCGCTTGTCCATCAGTCCGCCGGTGAAATGATGTACTAAGACTCACCTGAGTCCCCAACCCTTCTTGGAAGGACTTCCAGAAGTTAGCTGTAAACTGTGTCCCTTTATCAGAGATAATAGATACTGGAACACCATAGAGTCGTACTATCTCTTTGATGTAAAGCTTTGCATTATCCTCAGCTGCGTATGTAGTTTTGACAGGCAGGAAATGGGCTGACTTTATGAGTCTATCCACAATTACCCATATGGAATCATAGTTACGCTAAGAATGTATTAATAACTTCCCATTTCCAGGTCAGAATTTCCATAGCTTGCAACAATCCACCGGGCTTTTGATGCTCAATCTTTACTTGCTAACAGTTTGGACATTGAGCTACGAATTCTGCTATGTCTTTCTTCATTCCGTCCCACCAATATATGGATTTAAGATCATGATACATTTTCATTGCTCTCGGATGAACGGAATAACGGGAATAATAGGCATCTTCCAAAATTTGATGACGTAATCCTGCAACATCAGGAGCACACAATCTGCCTTGACATCGGAGAACTCCATCTGTGAAAATCTCAAAGGATGAATTTTTCCTTTGAGGGAGTGTATTTCTGTAATGAACTAATATGGGATCCTCATACTGGCGTTCTTTCACCTTAACCATCAATGACAAACAGCTGAATTCTGAATGGTAACTCCCATACTGGCCGAGTCCATTAATCGAACTCCTAGGCTAGCTAACTTGCTGAAGCTCACGAGCTAACTCTCTTCTCTCTTGGTGAACATCACATAGGCTACCCATGCATCTACGGCTAAGAGCATCAGCTAAGACGTTCGCCTTCACTGGGTGATATAAAATGCTAAAAATTCAACTCTTTCTGTTTGAAAATATACTGAAGACTGCGTGATCTGTATAGATATAAACATGAACACCACACAGATAATGCCTCCACGTCTTCAATGCATGAATCACCACAGCCAACTCTAGATCATGGGTCGGGTAGTTCTTCTCATGTTTTAGCATCTACCTTGAAGCATAAACAATTACCTTACCATGCTGCATCAACATACAACCCAACCCAACACCTGAAGCATCACAATAGACAACAGAGCCTTTCGATCCTTTTAGAAGTGTCAGAACCGGGGCCGAAGTCAATCTATTTTTCAGTTCTTGAAAACTACGCTCACAAGTATCCGTCCATTGAAATTTAGTTGATTTCTGAGTCAACTTTGTTAGTGGTGCAGAGATGGAAGAAAAGCCTTCTACAAATCTTCGGTAATAACCAGCCAAACCCAAAAACTACGAACCTCCATAGGTGTTGTAGGCCTTGGCCAAGTCTTTACAGCTTCAATTTTCTGGGATCCACTCGAATACCATCAGCTGAAATAATATGCTCCAGAAAAGTCACATAATTCAACCAGAACTCACATTTTGAAAATTTTGCATATTAGCTCCCCAGCCTGAAGAACTCTACAACCGCACGTAAATGATCCGCATGTTCTGCCTAGAATCGAGAGTATATCAAGATATCGTCGATAAACATAATCACAAACGAATCTAGAAAAGGCCTGAACACACTATTCATTAAATCCATAAACACCGCCGGTGCATTAGTTAACCCAAACGACATTACTAGAAACTCGAAATGACCATATCTAGTTCTAAAGGCTGTCTTTGGAATGTCCTTCTCCCTAACTCTCACCTGATGATACCGGATCTTAAATGTATCTTTGAGAACCATTTGGCACCCTATAATTGATCAAATAAATCATCAATCCTTGGAAGTGGATATTTATTCTTGATCGTCACCTTATTTAGCTGTCTGTAATCAATACACATTCGCAAAGAGCAATCCTTCTTCCTTACAAATAACACAGGTGCTCCCCACAGTGATGAACTAGGCCTGATAAAGCCTTTCTTGAGCAAATCCTTCAATTGCTCCTTCAACTATTTCAATTATGCAATAGCCATTCTATAAGGAGGAATAAATATGGGCTTGGTATCCGGCAGCATATCAATAGCGAAATCAATCTCTCGTTTCGATAGAAGGCTTGGAAGCTTATTTGGGAACATATCCGGAATCTCATTCACTATTGGAACAGATTGAAGAATCGGCGATTTTGCCTCTGTATCTTGGACCCGGACTAAATGATAAATATAGCCTTTTGCAATCATCTTCCTTGCCTTGAGATAGGAAATAAACCTATCTCTTAGAGACGCTGTATTACCCTGTCATTCCAAAACTGGTTCCCCCGGAAACTAGAAGCGAACCATTTTTGTTCTACAATCAACATTGGCATAACAAGAAGCCAACCAATCCATACCCATAATAACATCAAAATCCATAATTTTTGACTCAATCAAATCTGCCATGGTACGACGGTCACAGACTATAACCACACAATTTCTATATACTCGACAATTTCTATATACTCGACTAGCTATCACTGGATCACCAACAGGTGTAGATACTTCGAAAGGTTTAATTGACTCAGGTTTCATGCCAAATCGACCAGCAACATAAGGAGTAACATATGACAATGTAGAGCCTGGATCAATTAATGCATATATATCATGAGAGAATACCGATACTATACATGTGACAGCATCAAAGAAGGAGAACTCAAGATCCTGTCGCCCAGCCAATGCATAGATACGGTGCTGAGGACCACTCGAACTGGGCGCTCCTCCTCTACCTCTACCACGACTAGATGGTGTCTGTAAGCCTTGCACCGGAGGGTGTATAGATGATAAAGACCCAGCTGCTGACCCTGTGAGCTAAACCGTACCTCTACTACCTCTCGAGGGACAGTCATGCATCATATGGCCTGGCTAACTGCATGCATAGCAAACATCTGAACCTAATAAGCACTTTCCCCAATGTAGCTTCCCGTACTGAGCACATCGCTATAAGGGTGGTCTTGCCTGGCCTGAATCACCCCTGTACGGAGAACTCGAAGCTCTGAAACTCGGACCCAGTCCGGAGTGAATAGGTCTATCAAATCTCTGGCCCGCAAATCATGGAGGTGTACTAGTCGCTGAATGGCCAGAGCACCTGGAATACTGTTGCCTCTGCCTTTCTCAAAACTCACTGACCAGGCCCGAGAATCTAGCCCTCTTACTATAACCCCTATCATGCTCACGCTCCCTCTTTTGCTGTTGTTGTCGTTCTTCCAAATTCTGGCATGGGCCTGAATCCGAAAAATATCCATACCTTCCTGAAGTGAGGCTGTCAAGCACTTATCCATCAAATGTGACCCTAAGCCATTCACAAACCGGTGCACGCAATCTCCCATATTAGCTACCATGGTTGGAGCATGCCTAGCAAAGAATTAAAGAAGAGGCTATACTTTAGGGCACTCATATTTCCCTGTCTAAGATTCAGGAACCTGTCAGCTCTAGCCCGTCGAACCTCTAGTGGCAAATAGTGTCGGAGGAAAGCATCTACAAACTCTTGCCATACCGGTGGAGGTTCATTGACTCCTCTGGAAGACATCCAAACCGTATACTAATGAACCGCAACACCCGTAACCTATAGAAGGCCAACTCTACTGACTCAATAACCAAAGCATACATTAATCACAATGTTCTCACCATTTTATCTATAAAGCTCTGAGGGTCCTCATCCAGTTTTGACCTAAAGAATTCTGAAGGGTTCAAACTAATAAAATCACGGGCTCTAGCACTGACAGCTCTATCTTAATGACCCATACCTTGCCGCTGAGCCTGAGCGGCGACTAACCGAGTCAGAAAATGGATGGCCTCTTTCACCTCTTGGCCTAAGGCATCTGGTGGAGGGACTGCGGGTGCTGGAGCTGGAGTCGAGGCTCCTTCATGCTCCTCTGAAACAGGCACTAAGTGAGAGAACCGAGATGGAACCTCATTCTGAGACTCGTCTTCCTCTAAATCTGTCATCGGTACCAGCTCCGTCCTTCTTCCTGCCACTGTCTTTCCCTTTTGGGCTGCTGTAGCTTTTTTCTTTACAGGTATCGCTGAAAACATAGCGCACGGTTAAGAAAAGAAAAATTCTTATATCATGGCTCTATTGCAAGATCTTTGATGAAGAAGAAGGTCATTCATTCCTAAATGCCCGTAGCCTCCTGTTTATAAGTGTGGCGCACCCCACACCCATAAATAAGAATCTACTAGACACGGCTCGTTGACATACCCCAGGACGAACTGCTCTGATACCACTTTTGTCACTGTTACACCTTGAAAATTTCCCGTTAACGTTCAGTGAATAGACTAACGAGGGGCACGATGTATACGATGCTTGATAAGTAAGAAATAGCATTTGATGGTCCTAATTGAGATTTCAAAGACATTCAAAGTAAGAGAAGAAAGTTTGCCAAGAAAGGCAAGGTATACGTTATGTATCGGAAGAGATTTACAAGTGACAAGTTAATGACGGCTTAATGATGTTTTGGAGAAGAGTGATAATGTCCCTTAGATTGTTAATGAGGTGTTAAACCAGTGTTAAGAAGGTTTCATAAGGATTGTAGATCAAACGAGTCGACGAGAACGAATTCCGGAAAGCTGGGCAACATACGGTCCAACATACTGGCCGCATGTTCTGCCCAAAATGAGGACTTTCACTGGACCAAAAATACGGTCCAAACATACGGTCAGTATAAAATATACGGACCGTATGTTGGTCCGTATGTCCTAGTCAGGTCCAATTTTTAAGTCATTTCATTTTCACTCCACACCTCAAGAACCCTCTAGAATCCTCTCCACTCTTTATCCATAAGAACCCAAGAGAAATCTATGATCAACTTCATCAAACCAACAAAATCAAGTGTATGAAACACATTAAAGTTCATCCAAGCCAAGGAATTCAAATGGAAGTGGACTAGGGTTTTGGTGCAAGAGAAGTATTTCTACTCAAGGCTTATTCCTACACTATCTAAGGTAAGTTTTATGGTATTTTCATGTTTTTTAAGGTATTGAGAGTTGAAACACTTGGATTGTAGAAGAATATAGAAAATGGGTCATGAATGTAAGAATAGTGACATTTTGAGAAGTAGTTTGGATTGAGTCATGATTATTGATATGTTGTGATTGTAAGTATGTTATGAATGACACTTAGAACATGGGATAAGCATTATATGTGAGAGAACGTAATAATGATCTATGACCATGGTTATAGAGGAATTGAAGTGAAATTGTGAAATGTGGATAATGTAGATGAATGATGATTGTTGCTTATGATATTGTGGGAGTTGATATGGAATATGGGGAAAGTTGTATAAACAAAGGAAATGCTGCCCAATTTTCCCTAGCTTTAGTAAGCACGTTCTTATAATCGTTTAGCTGATGTTGATACGAACTCCCTTGAAGGTAAAGACGTGAGCATTGAAGGAGAATGATCAAGTGGTAGAATAGCTAAAGGAAAAGGTATGTGAGGCTCGTCCTTTCTTTCTAGGCATAAATCTTATGGCATGATTTTCCCTCCTTCTCTTGAATTTCCTACATTCCGTAAACTAAGAGTCTATGTTCATGAATAGCCATATGAGATAAAGATAAGAGATACATTATGAGCACGATAATGATGATGATGAGCTTAAGTCTAAAAATTCTAGAGTTCATGATATGATGCTTCTACAAAGCTAGTGATGTTAACTAAGATCCATTGATGTTGTTTGTTGTATACACTCACCTTATATGCTAATTCCTTCAAGGTGAGGCAGAATGCTTATAAATGCTCCATAATGGAATCAGGGGTTTACGACCTTATGTCACCCCGATAAAGTATAGTTATCTTTGAGTTTCTATGCATGCATTATGATGAGTGCATGATGATGATGTTACCCCACGCCTATATGGCCGGGTAGATACCGCTAAGGCGGGCAGTGTATACACCATGTGTAGATGGCATCGGCAGACACCACTAGTGGGCGGCATGAGATGGTACCCCGGACGCGGGAGGCCTGGACGCGGGCTAATGATTATCACATCGTACCTATATGGTCGGGCAGCTTATACATATATGCATACATGATATGATGATGATTATGAAGTAAGCCAGCATGCATTATTTCTTTTATAAGTGACGGTCAGTTACAGGTTGCTCCTTATTTGATGCTTCCTTATTTTATTGACGTATTATTATTGTTTATGCCTTACGTACTCGGTACAATGTTCGTCCGTGCGACATTCGTTTTCTTTGGACGTTGTGTTCATGCCGGGTAGACGGGAGAGGGTGATCCGGACTCGTAGGAGCTATTACGGCGAGAGCACTCCATTGTTCCGGAGGTGCCATTGATTTATTCTTTTAGTATATATATATATATATATATATATATATATATATATATATATATGTGTGTGTGTGTGTGTGTGTGTGTGTGTGTGTGTGTGTGTGTGTGTTTTTAGGCACGACGGGGTCTGTCTGTCCCTATGTCTAGCACTCTAGTAGAGCTCGAAGATACGTATGTGTGGGTAGTATGGTCTCGCGTTTCTCTCGTATGTATATGCATTATTTTGGTTTTGATAGCCGAAGGGCTTATGTATATAAAGTAAATATGTTTCAAGTGAAAAAAATGGTTTTCCTATGATTTGAGTATGAGATTAATGAATGACCACAAATGAGGAATAGAATGAGTAGTGCTCGGTGGTTAGCCCCGGGTACCCGTCATAGCCCTAGTCGGGTCGTGACCAAAGTGGTATCAGAACAGTTCAGTCTTAGGAAGTGTCTACGAGCCATGTCTAGTAGAGTCTTGTTTATGGTGTGTTGCGCGCCACACTAATAAACAGGAGGCTACAGGGCATTTAGGAAAAATGACCATTCTTCTTCTTATGAGATCGTGCGATAGAGCCATGTATAAGATTATCTCCTCCCTAATAGTGTGTTATGATTTCAGAAATGCCGCCAAAGGGAAAAGTTACAGCCGCCCAAAAGGGAAAAATTACGATGAAAAGGCGGGTAGAAAGAGAGCCACCAATGAATGTAGAAGAGGGTGAATCACATAATGAGACTCCGTCTGATGCTTCTTCCACTCCGCCTAATTTAGAAGAACAAGAAGGGGCTTGGCTCCGGCTCTACGTGCCCCCGGTTCCTCCACGGTTACTTCGGGTCAACAAGTGGCCGAGGCTATTCACCTATTGACACAGTTAGTTGCTGCCCGAGGCACGGCGGCAGAATGCGGGTCCAAGTGATCGGGAAGCTAGTACCGGGCACCGTGATTTCATAAGTTTGAACCCTCGGAGTTTTTCGGGTCAAGCGGATGAAGATCCGCGGGGTTTTATTGATGAAATGTTGAGCACATTGAAGATTATTCATGCCTCCAAAACTGAATCTGTGGAGTTGGCATCGTATAGACTCTGGGATGTGGCGGTCTTATGGTACAGTAATTGGATATCATCGAGAAAAGAGGACGCGCCTCCTCCCGTTTGGCAAGAATTTGTAGATGCCTTTATCCGCCACTATTTGCCACCCGAGGTCCGCTGAGCTAGAGCGGATAGGTTCTTAAATCTAAAGCAAGGAAATATGAGTGCCCGGGAGTATAGCCTTTAGTTTAATTCATGGGTAGATATGCCCCGACTATGGTGGCCGACATGGGAGATAGGGTGCACAGGTTTATGAGTGGCTTAGGGCCACATTTATTTAAGGATTGTTTGACGGCTTCGTTGTAAGATGGGATGGATATTTCCCACATTTAAGCCCATGCCCAAAATTTAGAAGGACAACGACGTCATGCAAAGGGGTGATCGTGATATTGATAGAGGGCGAGCAAGAGGGCCGGATCTATGGGGGCGGGTAGTGATTATAGAGAGGGGATCGAGCGAGTCACATTCTAGACACTCGGGCCGGTCGGTGAATAGTGCACCTCTACGATTTACGAGTAGGATATTTGATCGCTCCTTTCATTCAGGACAGGGTCAGAGTTCGAGGGCCTCAGGTTCTCAGGTTGGGGGAGATTACAGCCAGAGGAGACCCCCAGTACCGCGATGCAACCAGTGTGCTAGATTACATTTCGGACAGTGTCGCCAAGGTTCAGATGCTTGCTATGCAGTAGCCGGGTTGGGCACGTGATGCGGGTGCCGTCGATGAGTGGTAGAGTTGGGGTTCGGCCACGCCCAGGATCGATAGGCGGTTCTGCGTGCGCCGGTAGGGCAGACTCCCAGTTCCCGGCGGGGGGTGAGGGGAGGCCGAGGGGGAGCATCTAGCCGGGTGCCACTCGGCCCGCGTGTATGCTTTAGCGAATGACGGGATCTTGAGTCCTCCACGGATGTGGTTACGGGTATATTATCAGTATTTTCCCGCTGATGTGTATGCGTTGACGGATTCGAGTTCTACCTATCTTATATTACTCTTGTATGTTGCTAGTCGTATTGGGGTGGCTGAGCCACTTAAACCTTTTGAGGTATCGACTCGGTTGGTGATCCGTGATAGCTGACAAGTGTACAAAGATTGTGTAATTGTGATATGCGGCCCGGACTAAAGGCGGTTTAGTTGAAGTGGAAATGTTAGATTTCGATATGATTATGGGTATGGCTTGGTTGGCCTCATGTTATGCTAATGTTGATTGCCGAATGAAAGTAGTTCGATTTCGATTTTCGGGAGAGCCCGTGCTTGAATTGAAGGGTAATACAGCATCTCCAAGAGGTAGGGTTATTCCTACCTTAAGGCAAGAATGATGATAGCTAAGAGCTATATTTATCATTTAGTCCGAGTTCATGACACTGAAGCAAAGTTGCCCGACTTTTCAATCGTTCGGTATTGAATGAATTTTCGGATGTATTTTCGGATGAACTTCCGGACCTTCCTCGGAAGAAATTGATTTCGCTATTGATGTGTTACCGGACACCAAGCCTATTCTATTCCTCCTTACCGGATGACTGTGGAAGAATTGAAAGAGCTAAAGGCACAATTGAAAGATTTGCTTGAGAAGGGGTTTATTATACCCGGTTAAATCACGTAGGAAGCACCGATCTATTCGTGAGAAAGAAAGATGGTTCCTACGAATGTGCATCGATTATAGGCGATTGAATAAGGTGACAATAAAGAATAAATATCCTCTTCCGAGAATTGATGATCTATTTGATCAATTACAGGGTGCCAAGTGATTTTCCAAAATAGACCTAAGGTCAGGTTATCATCAAGTGAGAGTTAGAGAAGAAGATATTCCCAAGACAGCTTTCAGAACGAGATATGGTCATTATGAATTTCGGGTGATGTCATTTGGGTTAACTAATGCTCCGGCAGTGTTCATGAATCTGATGAATAATGTATTCAGGCCTCTCTTGGATTTATTCGTAATAGTATTCATTGACGATATTACGGTATCTTGTCGCGCGGAATCGAACATGTAGACCATTTACGTATTGTTCTTGGGATTCTTCGAACTCGAAAATTGTATGCAAAATTTTCAAAGTGCGAGTTTTGGCTGGATATTGTGACATTCTTGGGTCATGTTATTTCGGATGATGGTATTCGAGTTGATACTCGAGAAAATTGAAAGGCTGTGAAGACTTGGCCAAAACTGCTACGATGCCTACGAAGTCAAGTAGTTTTCTGGGATTGGCAGGTTATTATAGAAGGTTCGTAGAAGGATTTTCCTCTATTTTAGCCCCATTGACGAAGCTAACCCAAAAGTCAACTAAATTTCAGTGGAATGATGTTTGTGAGCGTAGCTTTCAGGAATTGAAAGATAGGTTAACTTCAGCTCCAGTCTTAACGCTCCCAGAAGGGCCAGATGATTATGTTGTATTTTGTGATGCTTCCAATGTTGGGTTAGGATGCGTATTGATGCAGCACGGTAAAGTCATCGCTTATGCTTCGAGACAGCTGCGGAAACATGAAAAGAACTACCCAACTCATGATCTCGAATTGGCTGTAGCTATTCATGCATTAAAGATGTGGAGACATTACTTATATGGTGTGCATGTTGATATCTTTAGAGTCTTCAATACATTTTCAAACAGAAGGAGTTGAATCTGCGGCAGAGGCGGTGGTTATAATTATTGAAAGATTACGATGTGAATATTTTATACCACCCCAAAAAGGCAAATGTAGTAGCTGATGTGCTTAGCCGCCGATCGATGGGCAGCCTATGTGAAGTTCCTCCGGAGAAGAAAGAATTAATTCATGAGCTCCATCAACTAGCTAACCTGGGAGTACATTTGATTGATTCAGGTAGTGCAAGGATTGGTATTAATAATCCCACAGTTTCGTCCTTGAATATGGAAGTAAAAGAGCGGCAACATGAAGATCCTCAGTTGAGCCATTATAGAGACACATTTCATGAAAAAAAGAAGTCTCCATTTGAAACTTCTATGGATGGAATTCTTAGATACCGAGGCAGGCTATGTGTTTCGAATGTTGCAGAATTATGTCGCCGAATTCTAGAAGAAGCTCATTATTCTCGGTATTTTATTCATCCAGGAGCGACAAATATGTATCATGACCTCAAGTTGATATATTGGTGGGATAGAATGAAGAAAGACATAGCAGAATTTGTGGCTTAATGTCTAAATTGCCAGCAAGTGCAAATCGAACATCAAAAGCCAGGAGGATTATTGCAAGCAATGGAGATCCCTACTTAGAAATGGGAAGTGATCAACATGGATTTTGTTGTAGGGTTACCCCATTCCCGAGGCAAGTATGATTCCATATGGGTGATCGTGGACAGACTCACGAAAGCAGCTCATTTCTTCCGATCGAACCACATACTCGGCGAGAAGATTATGCAAGGTTGTATCTCGAGGAGATTGTGGGGCTTCATGGTGTTCCGATATCCATTATTACAGATAGAGGGGCATAATTTACAGCTAAGTTCTGGAAATCTTTCCAAGAAGGCTTAGGTACTCAAGTAAAGCTTAGCATGGCATTTCATCCGCAGACTGATGGGCAAGCCGAACGTACCATTCAGACCCTGGAAGATATGCTACGAGCATGTGTTTTAGATTTCGGTGGTAGTTAGGATGACCACTTACCTCTAATTGAGTTTGCATACAGCAATAGCTACCATTCCAGTACTCAAATGGCTCCGTATGAAACTTTATATGGAAGGAAGTGCAGGTCTCCAATTGGATGGTTTGAAATAGGAGAAGTACGGCTAATAGGCCACGAGTTGATTCAACAAACGGTAAAAAGTCAAAGTGACACAGAGATCGATTATTGACGTTAAAGTCGCCAAAAATCTTATGCGGACAACGGCGGCGAGACTTAGAATTTCAAGTTGATAATTTGGGTATTTTTGAAGGTGACGCCAATGAAAGGGGTGATGAGATTTGGTAAGAAAGAAAAGTTAAGTCCTCGATACATTAGACCCTATAATATTATCCATGAAGGTGGGTCAAGTAGCTTATGAATTGGACTTACCTCCAGAATTTGAATCGGTCCATCCAGTTTTCCATGTCTCCATGCTCCGCAAGTGTGTTGGAGATCCTACGAGGATTATTCCAGTAGATGATGTTCAAGTGACAGAAAAGCTAGTCTATGAAGAAGTGCCCATTTCCATATTAGATAGGCAAGTACGGAGACTTCGAAATAAGGAAGTAGCCTCAGTTAAAGTCTTATGGCGAAATAACAACCGAGAAGAAATGACTTGGGAAGCAGAAGAGAGTATGAAATCCAAATACCCGCACTTATTTCAGCCCCCGGAAGAGATCCATGATGAAACATCGAGATTATGAGGTATGTATGTTTTCTTTTTATGCATATGGGTCGTGTGTGGCCAACTTATATTACTATTGTGTTGTGGCCACAATGAGGCAATGTTATTGTGGGGTACATTGTGACAGGATGGTAGTGCCATATTACAGGGGAAACTTTGGCGAAATTTTTGTAGAATTCTCGAGTCCTTAACATTCGAGGACAAATATTCCAAAAGGGGGGAAGAATGTTACACCTTGGAAATTTCCCGTTAACGTTCAGTGAATAGACTAACGAGGGGCACGATGTATACGATGCTTGATAAGTAAGAAATAGCACTTGATGGTCCTAATTGAGATTTCAAAGACATTCAAAGTAAGAGAAGAAAGTGTGCCAAGAAAGGCAAGGTATACGTTATGTATCGGAAGAGATTTACGAGTGACAAGTTAATGACGGCTTAATAATGTTTTGGAGAAGAGTGATAATGTCCCTTAGATTGTTAATGAGGTGTTAAACCAGTGTTAAGAAGGTTCCCTAAGGATTGGAGATCAAACGAGTCGACGAGAACGAATTCCGGAAAGCTGGGCAACATACGGTCCAACATGCGGCCATATAAAACATACGGCCGTATGTCGGCCGTATATTACGCCGAGAATGAGGACCTTCACTGGACCAAACATACGGTCCAGACATACGGTCAGTATAAAATATACGGACCGTATGTTGGTCCGTATGTCCGAGTCGGGTCCAATTTTTAAGTTGATATAAGGACCCCCAACTTCATTTATTTCATTTCATTTTCACTCCACACCTCAAGAACCCTCTAGAATCCTCTCCACTCTTTATCCATAAGAACCCAAGAGAAATCTATGATCAACTTCATCAAACCAACAAAATCAAGTGTATGAAACACATTAAAGTTCATCCAAGCCAAGGAATTCAAATGGAAGTGGACTAGGGTTTTGGTGCAAGAGAAGTATTTCCACTCAAGGCTTATTCCTACACTATCTAAGGTAGGTTTTATGGTATTTTCATGTTGTTTAAGGTATTGAGAGTTGAAACACTTGGATTGTAGAAGAATATAGAAAATGGGTCATGAAAGTAAGAATAGTGACATTTTGAGAAGTAGTTTGGATTGAGTCATGATTATTGATATGTTATGATTGTAAGTATGTTATGAATGAAATTTAGAACATGGGATAAGCATTATATGTGAGAGAACGTAATAATGAACTATGACCATGGTTATAGAGGAATTGAAGTAAAATTGTGAAATGTGGATAATGTAGATGAATGATGTTGTTGCTTATAATGTTGTGAATGTTGTTATCGATGTTTGGGAGTTGATATGGAATATGGGGAAAGTTGTATAAACAAAGGAAATGCTGCCCAATTTTCCCTAGCTTTAGTAAGCACGTTCTTATAATTGTTTAGCTAATGTTAATACGAACTCCCTTGAAGGTAAAGACGTGAGCATTGAAGGAGAACGATCAAGTGGTAGAATAGCTAAAGGAAAAGGTATGTGAGGCTAGTCCTTTCTTTCTAGGCATGAATCTTATGGCATGATTTTCCCTCCTTCTCCTTGAATTTCCTACATTCCGGAAACTAAGAGTCTATGTTCATGAATAGCCATATGAGATAAAGATAAGAGATACATTATGAGCATGATAATGATGATGATGAGCTTAAGTCTAAAAATTCTAGAGTTCATGATATGATGCTTCTACAAAGCTAGTGATGTTAACTACGATCCATTGATGTTGTTTGTTGTATACACTCACCTTATATGATAATTCCTTCAAGGTGAGGCAGAATGCTTATAAATGCTCCATAATGGAATCAGGGGTTTACGACCTTATGTCACCCCGATAAAGTATTGTTGTCTTTGAGTTTCTATGCATGCATTATGATGAGTACATGATGATGATGTTACACCGCGCCTATATGGCCGGGCAGATGCCGCTAAGGTGGACAGCGTATACACCATGTCTAGATGGCATAGGCAGACACCACTAGTGGGCGGCATGAGATGGTACCCCGGACACGGGAGGCCTGGACGCGGGCTAATGATTATCACACCGTACCTATATGGTCGGGCAGCTTATACATATATGCATACATGATATGATGATGATTATGAAGTAAGCCAGTATGCATTATTTCTTTTATAAGTGACAGTCAGTTACAGGTTGCTCCTTATTTGATGCTTCCTTATTTCATTGACGTATTATTATTGTTTATGCCTTACATACTCAGTACAATGTTCGTACTGACATTCGTTTTCTTTGGACGTTGTGTTCATGCCCACAGGTAGACGGGGGGGTGATCCGGACTCGTAGGAGCTATTGGAGAGCACTCCATTCGTTGTTTCGGAGGTGCCATTGATTTATTCTTTTAGTGTATATATATATATATATATATATATATATATATATATATATATATATATATATATATATATATGTTTTGGGCATGACGGGGGTCTGTCCGTCCCATGTCTAGCACTCTCTAGTAGAGGCTCGGAGATACGTATGTGTGGGTAGTATGGTCTCACGATTTCTCTCATATGTATATGCATTATTTTGATTTTGATAGCCGAAGGGCTTATGTATATAAAGTAAATATGTTTCAAGTGAAAAAAATGATTTTCCTATGATTTGAGTATGAAATTAATGAATGACCACAAATGAGTAATAGAATGAATGGTGCTCGGTGGTTAGCCCCGGGTACCCGTCATGGCCCTAGTCGGGTCGTGACAGTCACGACCCAACCGGAGGGCCGTGACGGGCACCCGGAACTACCCTACCGAGCACCTATTATCATACTCTCATAATCACTTCTAGGTGAGCCACATGGCTAGCTCATAATTATCATGAACCAAATGACACAAGTACCATTGAACTTAGGCACATCTATATAAACATCATTAACTATGCCCATACATACAAGCCGACAAGGCCATCAAAATGATATACAAAATGTGAACCAATAATGCTATGGGATACCTAACTATACACATCTGTTTACGAGCCTCTACAAAGAGTATAGAACATTATAAAGGCGGGATAGGACCCCGCCGTGCCCATTTATGTACTCAAAAGAATAGTACCAACTGCTGCAGCTCCGGATCAAATAGAGCTCTTCTAGACAATCTTTGATGAAGCAGCCTAAGGGTCGAGTCTGTCTCCCTGCCCACCTGCGGGCATGAACGCAGCGTTTATAAACAAAAGGACGTCAGTACGAACAATGTACTGAGTATCTAAGGCATAAGTAATAACTTGATAAAAACATGAAAGGTAACATAAGATGGAAGAACCATTTATACCTCTTGAGACGCTCATCATGCTTAATTAACCTTCATGATAAAAACATGAAGGATAACATAAGATGGAAGAACCATTTATACCTCTTGAGACGCTCATCATACTTAATTAACCTTTCTCTAAAGGAAACCTTCCACACATATACATGTACATATAATGATACCATACCCGACCATGTAGGTTTGGTGTCATCCGTATCCGGCCATAACAAGGCTCGATGTTGTCCGTACCCAACTGCAGTGGTGTGCGCGCAATAGATATCATACTCGGCCGTATAGGCTCGGTGTTACAAAATGACTATATACATATATAACGTACATGAGTATCCAAAGGAAACATCACAACTCTATCGGGGTGACATAAAGTCGGTAACCCCCGATTTCTATTATGGAATCACCATCATCATTATCATTATTATCATCACTATTAAGAACTTTTATCAATAATATCTTAAGAATCTTGGAAGTCATGAGCTCCTAGCATTTTCTAGGAATAGAACGTTATGATTACCATAGATGGATTCACGATGAGGAAATCATGCCTTTAGAAAGAAAGGGTTAGCCTTACCTACTTTTACGACTCCTTATTTACTTAACGTTCTCCCCCAAGTCCGCAAAATCTACATTCAAGAGGCTTCATACTAAGGTTAAGGTCTCAATAACACCCTTAAGTTCAAACTAGAGTAATTGACAAGCTAACGAAATTTGGGCAAAGACTTCCCTTATTTTATCGACTTCCACCATACTACAGCACAGCTCCCAAACAATAATAACAACATCCACAATATCATAATCGAGTAGTTGCATTCAATTTAATCTCAAAACTCATTCTCATAATCAATTTATATCAACAACTTCAACACAACCCTTTGTACACTTGTATACAACACTTCCCCATCATCATTATTACCCTTCACAACAAGATTACACTTAAAATATTCTAAAAATTATAACTCAAGTTAGTCTACTCCTCACAACATCATCCAATCCACATTTGAACTTCTTCTTCCACCTTCTTTCCTCAATCAAGTTGTTCAACAATCAAGCATTCTCACTAACATGAAATAGCTATGAAAACTAACCTTTTATCATATAAGGATGAGCTTTGGATCAAGTTATTCCACTTGAATGAAACCCCAACTTCAACACCAAAGGAATTCTTGGATTCTACAAACCCTAGTGAGCCTCCCAACACTTGAATCTCTTGATTTTTGCCTCTTGATCTTTGATTTCACTTGGGTTTGGTTAGATATATTTGGAAGAAGGTTCTAGAGCTCTCAAGAACTTGGGAAATGTTGAAAATGAAATAAAATGAGTAAGGGTCGGATATATATAACTAAAAAAAATCTGGGCCGACCCGGATTTACGGTCAACTTTACAGACCGTAAAAATTATATGGTCTGTATAATTGGACCGTAAAATCCCACCAGTGGTTCACCCTTTTCTGGAATCAAGTTACGGTGGAGGTCAGCCAGATATACGAACTCGTATATACGATCGTAAACCCCCCTCCCCCCCCCCCCCCCGCCCCGCTCCTGAAAACATATTCTCATCGATTTGTTCAACCTTTAATCCTTTCAATACCTACTAAACATGAACTTAACCCCTTGTACCTATAAGATGAACTCGTCTAATCTCATATAACCTTGATAACTCCGTCTCCAAGACTAGAACCACTAACACACGACGAATCTCAATGTACAGAACCACGAGGTGTAACAGAATGTATATGAGAAATAATGCTCTAAAAAGGTATGTCTATTTCAACCAACTAATCCAACTCTACTGCTCCTAAAAAGGTATCTATATGCAATGTCAAACATGTAATTTAGCAAAAACTCAAATTTTCAAGCGTTATCCTTTACAGAAATATTTAGGGAAGAGACTGCAGAGATATCAAACAGGGATCATAAAAATGATCAAACCATAAAAAAACACATGCTGATAAAAGGGCTAAGGTGATGTGAACTTCGTTAACTGATTCATCCTGACAAATTAAAAAGAGATTTTTCTAGATTTCAGTGTAACATTTTCCCCAAGTAAAAGTAGTTGTAAAGCTGCGAAAAGACCTGAGAATTTTTCAATTCGAGAAGAGAGCAGAAAACATTCTCAATAAGAGCATGTTCAGAAAAGGTAGGTTTACCGTTTAAATCTGCAACTATGTGTCATAATTCTACAATTCCACTCATGATCCCTTTTCTATTCATACAAGGAAAGAGGGGGTTAAGGCTAAAAATTTTACAGGTGCCAATAAATAAGGACACCACATATCACAGTGGTTACGTTGACACTTTATCAATATGCAAATGGCACGTACATGGATTTCCCTAATACATTTTATTGATTAAGTTTTCCTTTTAGTGAGTTTGTTTTTCTTAAACAAGCACAATACAACCATATCTTCAAAGATAAACAATGTTTGAAATGCTATGTTATTCACAAATAAAATACCCAACAATCTGATTTCCATTTTAAATCTGCAAATGCTCCTATCTAAGAGATAGGCGATATTTTTTTTTACAATAATATGTGATATTTTTGTTTTATTATGAAATTGACAAAAATTAGACTTCATTTTTTGGGATTTCACTGGATATGTTGTTGTTGTATGAAATTGACAAAAACTACCTTACTTCATAATTTTGCAGGTCTTTTTGTTCATGTCAGAGACTGATACGGACACTCTTTTTTTTTTTTTTTTTTATCAGTCAACCCCACTAATCGAGGGGCTCTTTTATTCATTGCATTATAGCACAAAAACAGTGGATTATTATCCAACTGTACCTATCTTGTATGGACAAGTCCCATACTAAGATTGATAGGATTTCATTTAAGCTTACAAAATTTTTTTACATGAAGAGATATGACTCTCCTTCTATATACTGATTGCCTCAAGGAACGTCAAAAGCATATCTCCTATCTAGCTTCCTATTTATGTTACAAGATTTCTTAATGACATTATTCCTAAAAGTTGGCATCTGTAATCTGTCCATATTCACTTCTCCTTTGACTTCTTTTGGAAGAGCTTGAAATTCAGTAATCCATGTCATTGAGCTACACTTTAATCCCCAGTTCGACAAACAATCAGCCACCCTATTGCCTTCCCTATACAGTGATTGATACTCCAATATTCAGCATGTTCCAACAAATTTTTAATCTCCAAAATAGTGTCCACGATGTTCCATGGTGGGTTGATAGCATTCCGAATCTAATCCACTACTAGTTTAGAATCACTTTCCAATTCCAAACATCTAAACCCATTCTGAATACACCATTTAATACCAATCATCATAGCTTGTGCTTCAGCCACATTATTGGTTGTAATCCCAAAGTTAATACCAAAGGCAGCAACAAAATATCCCCTATGATCTCTTATAATTCCACCACCTCCACTGTATCCTGGATTCCCTTTTGAGCAGCCATCCGTGTTTAACTTCATATATCCATTGCAGGGAAAAGTCCATTTAACAGGAATTGATTTAGTATAGTACTTAAACTGTTCAACAGAGCTAATAAATTGTTCCCAATTCAGAAATGGACTGATATCAGGAAACTGTTTGTGAACCACCATTACTAGTTGTTGATAAATTCTAATCTTTATCCTTTGTGTAGACATTTTCTTGTTTTCAAATCTAGCCTTGCACCTATCTATCCAAATTTGCCAAATGATAATTCCAGGGAGAACCTGCAAAACCATATCCTCCATGGGGTTCTTGCCTTTACTGAGCCACCATGTGATTACTAAATGTCTAAGCCCATTAGTGTTTTGAAAAATCCCAAACCATTCATTAAAATGAGTCACTAAGCGTTGCAAAGATATGCATTACCTTCGGGCAATGTTGAAGTAGTTAGTAAGATGTAAATAGCACTCTCGATATATGTAAAAAAATGTCATACTTTAGCCTCTATTGATGCTCTCACGGATGTAAAAAAAAAAAAAAAATTATTTGACAATCGTATACATCCACGATTTATACGAAATGCATGTAAATGAAATCATATCCAACAATCCGTTTCTTTTTACAGAGTGGCTATTTGACAATAAAATGTTTGTAATTAGTTTCTTTTCTCAGAGGTCTACTAGCTCTTAATAATCTTCCTAGAACGTGATTAAGACTATAGATGCTATCTTAGATGTAATGTTGCTTTAATTTGCTGGTATGGTAATATTTCACAGTTATTGCCAAAAAAAAAAAAAAAAATCATATCCAACAATCAGTATATGATATTGTCTATAAGATGTTTAAAAATGAGTGGTTAAATTTAAAACTTGGAATAAAAAGTTTTGGAAATTGACACAATTGAGTATTGTTAGTGTTTGAATTGGAATTCAAAGATAAAATTTTGAATTAAGTGTAGTATACTTATGTCCTGTTAGCAATATTCAAGATGGTCAAAACTTAAAGATAAGATTTTTCGAAGCAATCCACGCATCACGCGGATACGTATACTAGTATATTTAAAAACACAGTGGACATCATATCTGAACCTAAACAAGGTAAACTATAGTATAAAACGTAGTACAATTTCTTGTAGTCTGGTCAACACTAACCAAGCATAATTCACTCCATCATTCCCAGCACAATCTGCGTGTTCTTACAAATTAAAGAACACTCGTTCTTACATTATTCTGTAACCGGATGCTTCTAGGAGTAATTTTTAAAACTTCAATGCAACTTGCAATGTAGGGTTTTGAAAAACACACCCTCCAATACATATTTACAGTTGATTGATCGTTTTTCTTAATATCCTAGACCTGTGAATCTCCTTCTTCTTGTTTTTCTTGCAGAAGAGGGACTTTTTCATCAGAAACAGACACGTTGCTTTTCATGTCTTTCTTTGTGTCGTCTTCTTTGAGTTGTCCCCATAGCGTAGTGTAATAACCAAGTCCACATATGCATGCACTCAACATGCTGCATATATTACCCATGTAAGCTTTCTATTTAATCCTTACTTAGAATAAATGATATATTACCTATCATTATCTTTTAAGTGACCATAATATAAAAAGTGAAAGAAACTTGCCTTCCATAGTGGAAAGTAGCAGCAAAGAGTACACAACCACAAGCGCTGGCAACTGGAACTCCCACAGGCTTGAAAAAGAGAGTATACGAAGGCCCTTTCAAACGTGTGCACCACATCTGGACGCTGCTACGTATTAAACTACCGAAAATTGCCTATTACGTATCAAAGCATCACGTTATTAAGAGTAGCTGACTAATGACTACTATTTTACCTTTTACTCCCTCCTAAAATTTATGTGGAACCATCTGACTTAGATAAGAAAAAAAGGGAGACTTTTGAAATTTGTGATCCAAAACAACACTTAGATATTTGTGTCGTTGTAAATCATCTCATAAAGTTGAATTATTTCTAAATACAGAAAGATGATATTCTTTTTTGGACAGACTAAAAAAGAAAGTGTGCCACATAAATTGGGACTGAGGGAGTAATTAGCATAAAAGTCTGATTGGTTTAATTAGTGTGCTTACGGTTAAAACAATGACAAGCAGTTCAAAGTCAAGCTTAAGTCTCCAAACGCTAAGATCTTTTTCCATAAATAGAGCAAGTAGTGCAGATTGGATGGTTCCAAATAAGGTATAAAGACAAGTTATTTTCATCACATGTGGGTGCTGCTTGCTAGTTCCCGCCTGAAAACAACACAGCAATATATAAGCATTCTATTTGATAATAAAAACCAATTAAAGGGGAAAATTAAATAGAAAGAAAGGAGATTATAATACCTGGATGATGTTCCATATGACAAGAACAAAGGAAGCAGATGAAAACAAGAAGCAACCAAGAACCCAATTCTCATTTGTTGCAGTGAAGACAAGGAGCTTCGGTGACGTGGCAAGATGAAGGAAAGATGGAGAATATTGTTTGACCACTGGACCTTTATATAAAGTCATTGTTAATATCCCAACTATTGATATTAAGGTCCCAACCACTCTTACTATACTTCCTTGGCTCTTCCGGTTGATTTTTATTCTCCTGAAATAATTATATTAGAAAGCTGTTCAAATAACATAGATGTAAAATTAATACTTATAAGTTTTTGGTGATGTTGATAATATAATTAAATAATCGAAGTATCACTTCTAATAGTTTAAATTTTTAGATGAGATCATCACACAGTTTAATAGGTGACTCAAAAAATGATAAGCCATTCAGAAAAATGGTAAAGACACTCAATCCCAAGATATATAATTGATGAAGTTTCTTTTCATTATGCTCATCCATTTTTTTTTTTTTAAATTCCTACTCCCTCTGTTTCAATTTATTTGAACCTATTTCCTTTTTAGTCCGTGCCAAAATGAATGACCTCTTTCTTAATTTGGAAACAAATTCACTTTATGAATGATTTACATACTACGTATTTTCAAGGCTTATTTGGAACCATAAGTTTCAAAAGTCTTCCCTCTTTCTTAAATGTCGTGTCCAGTTAAATGTGTTCATATAAATTGAAACGGAGAGAGTATTTAAGAGTGAGGATGTTGGAAAATCTACTTTTTTTCTTTGAAGCAACTGTTTTGCAAATAACATTTTATTCCAATAATCCCATACATGTAATATAAGAGTGGCAGGTCCATTCACTTCAGCTCTCTACCTACCAATTACATCAGTTCCAAAAGTATGGCCCATCAATAGATTCCAAAAAGGGAATCTTGAATATGCGAGAAATAGTCACACGAAAGCTGAATCTAACCGAAATTTTGTAGTACAATTTGTAACGTCATTAACCAGTTTTGTCTCCCTATCTCAAAACTTTATGAGTTCGAGTTCACAATTCTACCACATCGCATTTCATTTTGTGTTCAATTTTTTTTTTTTTTTTTTTTTTTTTTTTTTTGGGTATGATTTTTATATAAGGTCTCAACCAATAGGCCATAAAAAGATACGTAGTAAATAGGTTATTAGAAAGAACCTGAGGATATTGGCAATAATGAAAGAAAAGGCTGGTATCATGTTGGCTGCACCACATGCTACTATTGGAGAACTATAACTTAGTCCCGCAAATGCAAGGTTCTGAGCTATTGTTACCCTGCATCCATTCATAACTTTAGATTTTATCACACTAATCAAGTTTAATTAACCGTATGAGAAATTAAGAGATCGAGTACTAACCCTACTAAACCAAGGAAGAAGGCACGCGAAAGAAGGGAAAACGTGAATAATGGTTCCTCCGTCCTGCAATTACAAATAATCAAAAAGAACGATCAACACGAGACTCACTCTATATTTATATACGGAGAAGAAAGAAAAAGAGATATGAATTCATGAAAATATATACGTAGTACGTACTTGTCTTTTATGTGGAAAAGGAAGGAGTATGGAATGAGAAGGATAAAGCTAAGAGCATTTGTATAAACCACGAATACAAAAGAACTCATCCCTAGCTTCGACATGGTGGTACTCGCCATAATTGTCAAGAAAATGGTGCAAGCTTCAATTATGATCATGGCTATGCATGGCAACATTTTTTCTCCTATGGCAACCTTCACACCCATCTCTCCTTCTCTCTCTTTATCTGTTGTGTGTGTGTTTTGCTGTCAATTTCCATATCTCCGGATGATCCGGTCTTCCCTATTTATGGAGACTGGAGGCACATCAATTCAATTTGCTGTATACGGGAAATAAAAGAGAAAAAAAAAAAAAAAAAAACGTAGTAACCTTTCATGGAATGATTAAGCTACGTGAAAGTGAATAAGCAACTCGAGTGACCCATGCATGGCACGGAAGGGGGATGCATTAATTGTTTAATGATATTAATTGGAGTTTCGTTAATTAGAACCTCTCCACAGACCACATGTACACCAAATATTTGTCCTACGTGGATTTTGAGAGTACGTATTAGTCCATAATTAGATTTTGTATAGGTGATCAATATCATTTCATTTATAGTGATTAACTAGTAACCCCATAAGGTTTGGGTTTGTGGCTGACATTAACAAAAGCCCTACTTAACTCCATTGGTCACTTGCGGGGATGCTAATTTGACCACAAGAAAGATTGTTACTTAGGGGTCCGTTTGGATGTATCTGAGAAATAATATATGTATTAGCTTTGATATTATTAATTTATTATTTGGTAGTGTTTTTCAACTCATGTATAACTAATACATATACACCCTATTTGGTACTATTCTTATACATAAAGAAATCATGGTATTAGCAATACAAGGGTGATTATTACATAGTTAAAGACGGAATTGCCCGTAATACATCAAACCAAATAGTGGATAATAAAAAGTCCTGTATATCATAATTAATTTTAGCATTACTAGTACATCACAATCAGTACTATTATTATACACCCTAAAAAACGGCCCCTTATAATTGAGTATCTGATTATTTGATTGGCTGTTCTATTAGAGTACAATGATAACGGACAATGTAGAAATTTAGAAAGAATGAAAGGATTCGAATTCTTTTGTCTTGAACGAAAGTATGTAAGCAGAAGAATGGAGAGAAAGAATACGACGTCAGTGGACGCCTTGTCAGCTTTGGATTGGTTGCTTGGTTCAACCGTGCAATCTCTCCTTATAAGAATACCATCTTATCTGTAGGGCTTATATATGACACACTTCATTTCAACCATTCCTTTATTGATTTTACTTTTCTTTTGGGACATAGGCACCGACTTCTTTAGTCGAGCCAAATTGATTTTATCAAATCGAGTCCCTCAAGATTCATTTGGTACGCAGGATAAGGTAGGATATTCCGAGATTTAGATTGTGATTAATTTATATTTTGTTTGGTTGATGGTATATCTGAGGATAAATTTATACCGTCAATCAAACACATTATCAATTTAATCCCATATTTAGTCGTGAATATCCCATCAACTTGTGATTATTTTATCCCACCTCTCAAATGGGATAAACTAGTTCAAGATTTATAATTCCAGAATAATTTAGTCCCCGAAACAAACGACCGCTTATAGTATAATTAGTCGAGCCTAGCGCTTGGCCGAGATTTTTACTACATGGGAGCTCGTATGAGGGGCGGAGAGGAGGAAAGACAATTTTAAATAATTTTTTCCTTAGAATATCGATATCTATACAAAGTTCCCAATCAATATTGTGATATAGTTTTTGCCAAAGAATATATTTAAAAATTGAAACCTAAAAAGTTGTAATTGTATAGTCATTCCAGCGAAAACCAATTAGATAATAGGAGATTCTAAATATTTTACTTCTAATTTAATGCTTGAAGTAGATATCCCTTCCAAAAGTTAGTGTACCCATTTCCCAGATGAGAGAAGACCAGAAGCAAAAATCAAGAGGAAAAAAAAAAGGCAAACTTTAACATTCTATTTCTCCTCTTCTTCTTCTTCATCCTTTTCTTAGATTGGACGGGTGTGGTTGGAATTAATTGAAAACACCTAAATATAAATACACACAAAATTTGAGAAAGATTAGACGTGATTTGGACTTCTTTCAACTACAAAAAAATCAGACGTAGAAAATGTCTCCACGAAAAGTGTATATCATGTATATTAGTGCATATCATACAAATTTTCATGTATGTATGTATGCATGTATGTATATATCTATATCTATATATATAATAAAGTTAGGTATACACAAAGTGATGTGACACCTCTCAATGGCCTAGAAAGCCATTTATCTTATTTCTCCTTTTTTTTGACATTTTTTCTACCATTTTTCTCATTCACTATATTTAATATCCTATGTAAAGGCAATAAAAATTATAGTAAATGTAAAATAATAAATTAATAATGAAGAAGCCACTTCTTCCATCTTCCTAAAAATTGCAACGTTACGAGGCTGAGATTCAGTAGGAATCGTTTTGATTGTTTGTTAACGTAGGGTAACAAAGCTACTCGCTAAATCTTTTTTTAAAAACAATTAGCAAAACACTGAGAAGTCAAACCTTCAATTCTATTAATTACACCATCCACTCTTCCATAACCGTTTCTATAAAATAAAATAAAAACTTATGCATGTTCATTATTCATTGGAATCTCTCGGGATGATGAACTATTCTTCTTTTATTTTGGGTGCTTCTCTTTTGGTGAATGAAATCATGCACAATTGTCACGACCCAACACGGGTCGTGCGGGCACCCACACTAGCCCCCTCTTCCCTCTTTCCCCGGGTGGGCGAATCCCTCCCTTAACTACATCCATTTGATACAACATGCGGAAAGTAAGTATGTAGAACACAATTCAACAGTTGAAGAATATCTTTAATCTTATAAAATCCCCAAGACATGGTCTTAACTTGTACAAGAGCTTGCATTAAGATACATAGTTTGTAAAAGAAATACAAACTCAAACTGGTCATAAATTCTGTCTATGGATAAGAAATAACAGAATGAATAAGAAAAGACTCCCGCATGTTCGCAAGACCGACTAATAGCTCACCTGACACATCTCTGGGCTATCCTCGGGATCTATCGCGAGGTCTCGAACACCAACCTGGAAACAACTGTACACTCCATAAGGAGTGTAGGAGTGTAGCAAGAGTACTATGAGCACAACACAAGGTTCGTATGTATCACAGGCCGACAACGATTAGATAACGCATATAAATGAGCAGAAAATCAACGAGTAGAACAGATAAGCAATCAAGTACAGTCACTAAACATGTTCGGATAACGTTTCACAACAACACAAGGCACAGTAAGTCTCAATATTCTCCAATCATAGCCTAAGTGGAAGCTTCTAATCCACAAGTCCGCCAAGTTTCTAAGTAATCTCTTATCAAATAGGCAACAACTCAAATAAATCACCAACAAGAATTCAATGAGATAATGTACTGTGCAATGGTATGAAGTACAATGCAAATGGGATGCAATGAAATGCTATGCAGGTGCTATGCAATGCAATGCAATGCCCCCCAGGCCTCCTCTCTGTACCGTACACACATGCTAAAGGAAATGCCTCGTAGCCACGACCCATGGGGGACCCGCAAAGTCCACGTACACCCTCATCCCGGCAAGACACCTCGAGCAACGAGCACTCTCTCGCTCCGGTAATGACCTCAGATCACGAGCACACATTCCGCTCTGGTAACAACCTCGGAGCACGGACTCTCATCTCTCTTTTATGCACCCCGACAAAAACTTTGGAGGCTACACTCTCTCACTTATCATCATTTCCAGTCATAGTTCATATTAGTTCATCATATGAAATAAAAATGTATGTCATGCATGATATCAACATCAACAGTAAATCATATCAAGATCTCATCTGTGACTTGTCATAAAGTACATATCACAATTTCAAGCCGCTTTTATTATCCTTCCTTTTCATACGATGATAAGTGAAATATCAAGAGAGAGATGAATGTAAACACAAGTGTAACAAGTCACATATGAAGTATGAGATGCAATGCCATGCAATGAAATCCACCTCAAATACACCACATAACATAGGATCAACAAATACTTGCCATAAATACGTATCAAACTCCACTCTTCAATATTTTCCTTTCTTTTTCATGAGGCAAGTGAGAAACAAGTGACAAAACAGATCAATCAACTAACACACGTATTAGAAAATATGGCGACAAGCCCACATAACAGCTGACGATACCAACCTATGGAATTCACCTCCACAACATGCCCGAAGGCCTATCATGATTTTCCCGTCAATCACTACCATCTACATACGTGTCCCTAATCGGAGTCTAAACATAAGTAAGCCGTAACCTACCTCGAAGATCAAACAGGTGCCACGAACCCCAAGCCAGATGCCTTCCCCTCCAGAGAGCCTCATAACAATCGAAATCTAACAATTTATTAGTCTACATTAGAATCCGAGACTAATGATACCCATAATGCCATAAAACCATTCGAATTGAAAAACAACCTTCAAAAAGGAAACCCGAGCCCACAAGGGCAAAATAGGAATTTCAAGTTGGAAAACGGTTTATCAAAGCTTAGGAAGTCAAAACCCTAATTATCATCACAAACTAGTCGCAATTTAGCATCAAGTTCGTCATTAATCGAAAATCCCCAATTTTAGAGAAAATCCTAATTTTTCATAACCAAATTCTTACATAAAATGAGAGATTCAAGCTTAATTAGCAACTAAATATCCCAATGATTTCATGACTAGATTTCAAGAAGATTTCCCAACAAACTCATTTACGTTGAACAAAACTTATAAAAATCATCACTAGGGTTTATAACCCAATTTTCCCCACTAATCCATTTATTTCCACCATAGATTCCATACTTAGACCATATTAAAATCACAAAGAGAGTATAAGAAACCTACCCAATGAAGAATCAACAGCTCCTCAAACCGCCCTTCGAACTCTCTAGGTTTTTAATTTAGTGAATGAGGACAATGGGTTTGGATTAGGGAATTTAAGAATCTGGAAACAGCGATTTCCGCTTCTGCGGCACCCCAGCTTGCCTACGCGATATCGCATTTGCGAAGAAATATCCGTAGATGCGGATTCATTAAATGACTCTGCATCTCACAGATGTGGAGAAACTCTCTCCTACTCAGCCTCGCGCCTACGGAAAAGACTCCGCAGGTGCGGAACTACCAGGAAGGGCAAACCTTCGCATCTGCAGACCAAGCCTCGTAGAGGCAGGTCAATAATTTTATATGAGGAACTACTAAACTCAATCACTTGCTGCCGTTACTCTTTAGTTTTCTGTTGAGGTCTATCCTACAGAGGTACCCAAATTGGATCAATGATCGATTTCTAGGTTTCGTCATAAACCTAATTGGTTATTTCCAATTACGTAATCAATAGTTCAAACCGGAATCAAAGGTAAGGCATTTCCCATTTTTATAGGAACTTTAGGCTTGGTCCGCAGATGCGGCCAAAACACCGCAAAAGCGGCACACCAGAAGCCAGCAAAAATCTGGTTTTCTCCAAGTTCAACCCAAAGCCCGACTCTCATCCGAGACCAGCCGGATACAAACCAAACATGCAGACCCATGTACAAACACGCTACAAACTCATCCATGCCCTCGAAATTCCCAACGGAGCTCATCTTGACCCGGTCAACCCCCAAAACCCCAAAATCAAGTTTCCAACCAAGGGACCAAAATGCTCCCGAGTGCCTTGAGAACCGAACCAATCATCCTACAAAGCTATAATCGACCCTCTGGACACATGGAACTGACGAAGATCACAAAAAGGTCCGCTTACCCACAAGTCAACTATTGGTCAAAGGTTTTTTACATATTCAACTTAGAACTTCTAATTTCCTCAAAAATCAAGCAAGGCTCGCCCGACTTTCTTGAGAACTGCTCCATCCATCCCCACAAGTCAAACACGCTCTAACGAGGTTAGGGGAAGGGTCAACGAGAGTAAAAGGGTAAAATGCCTAAACGACCAAACGGGTCGTTACAACAACAATGTTAACCGAACTTTATTCCCAACATATTTGGAGATTTACTTACTTGTACAGTATTTTGTTGCTTTCCTTCTCTTATTCTTTTTTTAATTTATTTAACGCTTTTTTTTTTTTTTTTTTGGATGGAACTACATTGCATCTTGCTCCAGTGGATATTGCTGATATGGAGAAAATTTTGCTACCAAGTAGCCTTCTTTATCCGCTCTTGTTTTTCTTCTTTTCCGCTTACTTGATTTTACATATAGATTTTGTGTTTAAGATATGTATTTGAGACCTTTTCCAACTAGAAAATTTTAAATAGATTTTGTGTTTGAAATATGTATTTGAGACCTTTTTCAACTAAAAATGCTTATAATTAGAATATCAATTGTTACAACTCTTTTATATATTTTCCCCTATATTTATAAATTTTAGTTGGGAATGTTTTATTGTTGACCTTTTTAGGGGGATTTTCTAGTTGAATTACAGAAATTGAATATCGAATATGCTCAGAGTATTAGTTTTTTATGTTTCTTTTTCCCCTTTTTTGTTATATTTTATATTTAATGACCTTAGATTTGTTGTTTTTTGCAGGTTGGTTGGTAAGTGAATTTGTTGGATCAGAATTATTTTATTTTAAACTTATGAAAAAGGGAAGAGAGAGATTGCAACACCCACAACGATCCAAAATCCGTAGGTATCTATTATATTAACTCCTATTTTTTTCCCATATAGTTGTGCTCATAAAGTGGTTGTTTTGTGCACATATTGGAACTATTTTTTTTTTGTTGTTGAAGTCGTGGAACTTTTAGTAAAGTTTAACCCAATAGTAAAGTAAAATCTATGACACTCTTACATGTTGTGCTTGAAAATTTTATTTTCTTATTCGTTATTTTCTTCCATGTAGGAATATATTAAAGGGAATGAGCCAGATTAAGAATTCTCTTTCGAGAAAAGGAGTCCAAATTGAAGTTGGCACCAATAATTCTTTTGATAATTATGTGATTTGCTTTAAAATCGTTTAAGTCTTTTGAATGAATAGTCTATTTTCTAATGTATTTGCGTTGATGGTTCGTAAGTGACTTTATTACTTATTCTTGAAATTAATGAAGCATCACATTAACACAAACTATTATAGAAATAAATTAAAAAGAAAATTAAATTTGATATTGTAAAAGTGATGCTTCGGCAATTTTCATTTAGAATTTAAAAGCAATATTTCTCATTATCTTCTATTTTATACTTTTTCTGAAATTCAAAATACGATAGAAGAGAGAATGAATAAAAGATAACACCATGGAATGAATAAAAGATAACACTATGAATGAATACTCAGTACATTATTTGTACTGACGTCCTTTTGTTGTGGACGCTACGTTCATGCCCGCAGGTAGACAATGAGATGGATCAGACCCCTAGGTTGTTTCATCAGCGATTGTACAGGAGCGCTCTATTCGTTCCTAAGCGGTGTTTCAGCTGGTATAATTCTTATGTACATATATTGGCATGGCGGTGTCTTGTCCCGTCCTTATGATGTTATACACTCCATGTAGAGGCTCATAGACAAATGTATATCGTTAGATGTCCTATAACCACATCAGTTCATATTTTGTATATCATTTTTTTGCAGCCTTGTCGGCTTGTACATATGGGCATAGTTGATGATGTTTATAGAGATGTGCATTAACTTGTGGACTGATTCCCTTACAGATTATGGTATTCATGAGTTATCTTTCGTGGTCCACCTAGATATGATTATGAGAAGTATGTTAAGAGGTGCTTGGTAGGTTAGTTCCGGGTACTCGTCATGGCTAGGGCTGGGCATTAATACCGAAAATCGAAAAACCGGACAGAACCGAACCAAACTTCAAGAAACCGAAACTGAAAGAACCGAACCGAACTAGTTTGGTTCGGTGTTTGGTGTTCACCTTCAAAAAACTGAAACCGAAATAGCCGAATTGAACTTTGATGAAACCGAACCGAAGAACCAAAATTTATATATTACCCAAAAAATTTAAAATAGTCCAGACCCATTAAGTTTAAGCCCAAAAAAAAAAAAAAAAATAATAAGCTCTCTTTTGCTTTTGTATCCCTAATTTTCCACTTCAGTTGAGAAAATCAAATATCCTTAAAAAAGAAAGGTGACTAGGATGTGTCTTTAGGATTAATGTATGTCATTTATGTGTTTTCTTAATTATTCTTCTTTTGTATGTATATAACACCTAGTAATCCTATATTATGGTTATGGTTTTTCTACATTCTTGTGTATCTTTGTTTGTTTGATTTTGATTTTAGTTTGTTAGTTTTATGTTTTGTTGCTTTTGAGAATATGAATTAGTGCAAATGGAATTGCTTCTAATATCATATCAAAAAAACCGAATTGAAAAAACCGAAATCGAACCGAACCAAACTTCAAAAAATTAAAACCGAAAGAACCGAACCGAACTAGTTTGGTTCGGTGTTCGGTGTCCACCTTCAAAAAACCAAAACCGAAATAGCCAAACTGAAGTTTGATAAAACCGAAGCGAAGAACCGAACGCCCACCCCTAGTCATGGCCCTCCGGTTGGGTCGTGACAAAAGTGGTATCAGAGCAGTTCGTCCTAGGGTATGTCTATGAGCCGTATCCAATAGAGTCTTGTTTATGGGTGTGAAGCTCGCCACACTTATAAATAGGAGGCTGCGGGGCATTTAGGAATGATTGACCTTTCTTTCTCATCTTAGATCGTGCGATAGAGCCATGTTGTAAGGACTCTCCTTTTTCCCGACCGTGTGTTATGATTTCAGCGATGCTTGTGAAGAGAAAAGCTACAGCAGCCCAAAAAGGCAAGTCAGCGACAGGTAAGAAGATTGAATAGGTACCGCCTACAGATGTGGAGGAGGGCGAGTCTCAGAATGAGGTTCCATCTCGGTCCTCTCACTCGCCCGCTACGGGAGCATGGGGAATTCCGGCCCCCCCCTGGTTCTGTCGGATGCCTCAGCCAGGAGATGAGGGAGGCCATTCAGTTATTGACCCATTTAATAGCCGCTCAGGCCCTGCGGCAGGGTGCGAGCCATGGTGATAGAGCTGTCAGCGCCAGAGTTCGTGATTCCATCAGCTTAGACCCTCCAGAATTCTTTGGGTCAAAATCAGACGAGGACCCGCAGAACTTCATACATGAGATGTTGAGGACATTGTCGGTAATGCATGCTTCGGATGTTGAGTCGATAGAATTGGCCTCTTATAGATTGCGAGATGTGGCTGTTCATTGGTATAGTATACCGTGTCCTCTAGAGGGGTAAATGCCTCCACCCGTGTGGTAGGAGTTTGTAGATGCTTTCTCGACACTATACGCGCGCAGAGGGTCCCGACGGGCCGCAGCTAATGGGTTCACCGAATCTTAGACAGGGGAACATGAGTGCTCGGGAGTATAGCCTTCGTTTTAATTCACTGGCTAGGTATGCTCCAGCTATGGTAACCGATATAGGAGATCGTGTCCACTGGTTTGTGAGTGGTTTGGGACCACATTTGATTGATGATTGCTTGACGGCCTCACTTCAGGATGGTATGGATGTTTCTCGCATTCAAGCCCACACTCAAAATCTGGAGGAGCGACAACAGCAGCAGAAGAGTGAGTGTGAGTATGATAGGGGCTATAGTAAGAGGGCCGGATCCTCATGTGTTGTTAGTGAATTCAGAGGGAGTCAGAGGCAGCACTATTCTAGATACTCCGGCTATTCGATAGCTAGTGCACCTCCGTGATTTGCAGGCAAGAGATTTGATCGCCCTATTTATTCCGGACCAGGTCAGAGTTCCAAAGTCTCGAGTTCTCAGTATAGAGGTGAGTCAGGCCAGATGAGGCCACCTTTACCGTGATGTACTCAGTGTGGTAAGACACATTCGGGACACTGCTGCTTTGGTTCAGATGCTTGTTATGCCTGTGGTCAACCATGCCATATGATGCGTGACTGTCCATCGAGTGGTGGTAGAGGTGTAGTGCAGCCTACAGGGTAAGCAGCAGGTTCTTCATCGTCTGTACGCCCTCTAGCGCAAATCTCTCATATATCAGCAGGTCGTGGTAGAGGAAGAGGGGGAGCGTTCAATTCGAGCGGTCCTCAACACCGCATCTATGCACTAGCTGGGCGATACGATCTCGAGTCTTCACCTGATGCGGTTACAAGTATATTATCAGTATCTTCTCACGATGTATTTGCATTGATTGATCTAGGCTCTACAATGTCATATGTTACTCCTCTTATCGCTGGTCAACTTGGGGTGAAACCTGAGTCAATTAAACCTTTCGAAGTGTCTACACCTCTTGGTAACCCAGTGATAGCTAGACGGGTATATAGAATTGTGTGGTTGTAGTCTGTGACCATCATACCATGGCTGATTTGATTGAGTTAAATATGATAGCTATTGATGTTATTATGGGTATGGATTGGTTGGCTTCTTGTTATGCCAATGTTGATTGTCGAACAAAAATGGTCCGTTTCCAGTTTTCAGGAGAACCAGTTATAGAATGAAAGGGTAATACAATATCTCCGAGAGGTAGGTTTATTTCCTATCTCAAAGCAAGGAAGATGATTTCTAAGGGGTGTATTTATCATCTAGTCCCGGTTCAGAATACGGAAGCGAAGCCACCAACTCTTCAATCTGTTCCAGTAGTGAATGAGTTTCCGGATGTATTCCCGGACGAGCTTCCAGGTCTCCCACTAGAGTGGGAGATTGATTTTCCATTGATTTGTCACCAGATACTAAGCCAATATCCATTCCTCCTTATAGAATGGCTCCTGCAGAATTGAAGGAGTTAAAGGAGCAGTTGAAAGATTTGCTTGAGAAAGGTTTTATCAAGCTTAGTACGTCGCCGTGTGGAGCACCTGTGTTGTTTGTAAGAAAGAAGGATGGTTCGTTACGGATGTGTATTGACTACAGACAGTTGATAAGGTGACAATAAAGAACAAGTATCCACTTCCAAAGATTGATGACTTACTTGATCAGTTGCAGGGTGCTAAATGGTTTTCGAAAATAGATCTGAGATCAGGTTACCACCAAGTAAGAGTTAGAGAGAAAGACATTCGAAGACGGCTACGTAACCGAGATATGGTCATTTTGAGTTTTGGGTAATGTCATTCGGATTGACGAATGCACTAGCGGTATTTATGGATTTGATGAACAGTGTATTTAGGCCTTTCCTAGATTCGTTTATGATTGTGTTTATCGATGATATCCTGGTATATTCTCGATCCAAGGCAGAATATGCAGATCATTCACGTGCCATTCTTAAAGTTCTTCAAGATCAGAAGTTGTATGCAAAGTTCTCAAAATGTGAGTTTTGGTTGAATTCAGTAACTTTTCTGGGGCATATTCTTTCAGCTGATGGTATTCGAGTAGATACCCAGAAGATTGCAGATGTGAAGACTTGGCCGAGACCTACAATACCTATGGAAGTTCATAGTTTTCTGGGCTTGGCAGGATATTACAGAAGATTTGTAGAAGGATTTTCTTCTATCTCTGCACCATTGACGAAACTGACTCACAAATCAGTTAAATTTCAATGGACGGATGCTTGTGAGCGCAGTTTTCAGTAGCTGAAGAACAAATTGACTTCGACCCCTGTTCTGACACTTCCGAAAGGATTAGAAGGTTGTGTTATCTATTGTGATGCTTCAGGTGTTGGACTAGGTTGTGTATTGATGCAGCATGGTAAAGTTATTGCTTATGCTTCAAGGCAGTTGCGGAAACACGAGCAGAACTATCCAACTCATAATCTAGAGTTGGCTGCGGTAATTCATGCATTGAAGTTGTGGAGGCATTATTTTTATGGCATTCATGTTGACATTTATACAGACCACAAGAGTCTCCAGTATATTTTCAAGCAGAAGGAATTGAACTTGCAGCAAAGGCGATGGTTAGAGTTATTAAAAGATTATGATGTTAGCATTTTGTATCATCCGGGGCAGGCGAACGTAGTAGCCGACCCTTAGCCGCAGATCCATGGGCAGCTTATGTGATGTATAATCAGAGAAGAGGGAGTTAACTCATGAGCTTCAACAGTTATTTAGCCTAGGAGTTTGATTAATGGATTCGGGCAATACGGGAGTTACAATTCAAGATTCGGCTGCTTCTCCTTTAGTTGCTGAGGTGAAACAACGTCAGTATGAGGATCCCATGCTGGTTCAATATAGAGATACATTCCCTCAGAAAAAAAAGTCACCATTTGAGATTTCTGCAGATAGAGTTCTCAGATACTGAGGCAGACTATGTGTTCCTGATGTTGCAGGGTTACGTCACCAGATCTTGGGGGAAGCCCATTGTTCCCGTTATTCTGTTCATCCGGGAGCGATGAAGATGTATCATGATATTAAGTTAATTTATTGGTGGGATGGAAGGAAGAAAGACATAGCAAGGTTCGTAGCTCAATGCCCTAACTGTCAGCAGGTAAAGATCGAGCATCAAAAGCCTGGTGGATTGTTACAAGCTATGGAGATCCCGACTTGAAAATAGAAAGTAATTATTATGGATTTCATTACAGGCTTGGCTCGTTCTCAGCGTAAGTATGATTCCATATGGGTAATTGTGGATAGATTTACAAAATCAGCTCATTTTCTGCCTGTCAGGACTACATACTCTGCTAAAGATTATGCAAAGCTTTATATCTAGGAAATAGTACGACTCCATGGTGTTCCGGTATCCATTATCTCCGATAGGGGTGCCCAGTTTACAGCTAACTTCTGGAAGTCCTTTCAAGAGGGTTTGGGGACTCAGGTGAATCTTAGCACAGCATTTCACCCCCAAACTGATGGACAAGCTGAGCGTACCATTCAGACTCTCGAGGATATGCTACGAGCATGTATGCTGGACTTCAGAGGTAACTGGGATGATCATTTACCGCTCATTGAGTTTGCATATAACAATAGTTATCATTCCAGCATCCAGATGACCCCATATGAGACTTTATACGGGCGAAAGTGTAGATCACTAATTGGATGGTTTGAAGTGGGGGAGACTAAATTAGTAAGGCCAGATTTGATCCAGCAAGCGGTAGAGAAGGTCAAGCTTATTCAGGATTGATTATTGACAGCTCAGAGTCGTCAGAAGTCTTATGCAGATAATCACCGACGAGACTTAGAGTTCCAAGTTGGTGACTGGGTATTCTTGAAGATGTCACCTATGAAGGGCGTCATGAGATTTGGCAAAAAGGGTAAGCTTAGTCCTCGGTATATTGGGCCTTACAGGATTGTTCACAGAGTGGGCCAGGTAGCCTACGAGTTAGATCTACCTTCAGATTTAGAGTCAATCCATCCGGTTTTCCATGTATCAATGCTTCATAAGTGTATTGGGGATCCTTCCAGAGTTGGACCCGTAGATGATGTTCAAGTTACCGAGTAATTATCTTACGAAGAAGTTCCCATTGCTATCCTAGATAGGCAGGTTCGGAGATTGAGGACTAAAGATGTAGCTTCAGTACAGGTCCTTTGGAGGAATAGAGATAAAGAAGAACTGACTTGGGAAGCTGAAGAAGATATGAAGTCCAAGTATCCACATTTGTTTCCACTCCCAGGGGAGGTTCAGATAGAGACACCATTGTCTTCAGTTGTGTAATGCTTTCTTTTTATGATTTCTTGGTCGTGTGAGGCCATTATTGTTATTATTGTTGTGTCCCTATGAAGCGTTATATATTTTGGGTTGTTGTGATAGGATGGTAGTGATACAGTTACAAGAGAAACTCTGCCAAATTTTTAGTAGAATCCCTAAGAGTCTAACATTCGAGGACGGAATTGAAGTTGATGACTATGAGGTGAACTTGAAAGGGGATTTTGGATTAATTTAAGAGTAATTTGAATATAATTCCTCAACTATGGTATTGTTGGTATTGTTATTGTTGTTTGGGAATTGTTTTGAAATTTGGTGGAAGTCGATAAAATAGGGGAAGTGCTACCCAAATTCCACTAGCTCGCTAATTACTCTAGTTTGAACTTAAGAGTGTTTTCAAGATTTAACTCTAGTATGAATTCTCTTGAATGTAGATTTACGAGCTTGAGAGGATAAGCGTTAAGTAGTTAAGGAGTCGAAATAGGTATGTTAAGGCTAACCCTTTCTTTCTTATGGTATGATCACTTCGACATGAACATACATACAAATGTCCTCTATAATGACTCTACTTCTAGAAAATGCTAAAGCTTATGATTTTTTAGGTTCATATGATATTGTTGATAATTGTCCCATAATTATTGATCTTCCTCATATGATTATTGATTTTATTCATTGTTGTTGATCTCATCTTAAAATAGTTGTTCTTCCAAGGTGAGATGTCACGATGATGATAGTTCCATAATGATAATCGGAGGTTTACCGACCTTACGTCACTCCGATAAAGTTATAGCTTTTATTTGGGCTCTCATTCATGCTTATATATATATATATATATATATATATATATATATATGTATATGTATTTTCTCACACCACGCCGCGCTATAGTCGGCCGAACAGACACGTAGATGTGCACACCACTGCAATAGGCAGGTTATGATGTTACCCCGGACGCGGGATGCTCCGGACGTGGGATGATATGATATATGGATCGGGTTGTACGTTCCGCAACACTAATACTTATATTATATATGTATGAATGAAAATGTTTTTTTTTTTTAAAAAGGCTAAGCATGCATGAAATCTGCCTTAAGAGAAAGTTAGATGTACAGGTTATCTCTCTTATCTCATGCTTCTTCACATCTTTATTATGTTGTTATTCATGTCTTACATACTCAGTACATTATTCATACTGACGTCCTTTTGTTGTGGACGCTGCGTTCATGCCAGTAGGTAGACAGGAAGACGGATCAGACCCCTAGGTTGTTTTATTAGCGATTGTACAGGAGCGCTCCATTCGTTCTGGAGCAGTGTTTTAGCTGGTATTATTCTTTTGTGTACATATATGGGCATGGCGGGGTCCTGTCCCGTCCTTATGATGTTGTACATTCCATGTAGAGGCTCATAGACAGATGTATATCGTTAAATGTCCTATAATCTCATTAGTTCATATTTTGTATATCATTTTTGGCAGCCTTGTCGGCTTGTACATATGGGCACAATTGATGATATTTATATAGATGTGCATTAACTTGTGGACTGATGCCCTTACAGATTATGATATTCATGAGTTATCTTTCGTGGTTCACCTAGATATGATTATGAGAAGTATGTTAAGAGGTTCTCGGTAGGTTAGCTCCGAGTACCCGTCATGGCCCTCCGGTTGGGTCGTGACAGAAGACATGATTTATTCAGGAAAAAGAATAAATTTGAATGAAGAAGAAGACAGACACAGAGCAACACATAATCAATGAAACAGGTCTGTCAACATGTTCCATCATTCATTACAAAAGCGGGCTCAAGATAGAGTCGCAGGAATGAACGAGACGGGGATGATGAAACAGGTTTGTAAACATGTTCCATCTCAGAAAGTGCAGAGATTCAGAGGCAGATAAACCAGGTGGATGAAACAGGTTCGTGACCATGTTCCAGCGCAAGTCCTACAGCAACTAGGATTTGCAGTTTTATAGTAAAGATTTGGCGGTCAAGTATGCAGATTTCCTTGCCATATTTGTTGGGATTAGTAAGACTTCTACATGGACAAGAAGCAGACTCAACAAGGCAAGAATCCAAATACAACACAAACCCTAACATCTCATAGGCCTACTCGAAGAGGGTTTTGTGTTTGCTGACCTACTATGCACTCAATTTTATAAATATCCAAGTCTTACCAAGAAGAAGGTTTGCGCACCCACAAACAGAGAATTCAGAATATCAAGCTATCAAAAGATTTATCAAGTATATTCAGAATCTAGGCGTTCGTCTTTAGTACGAGAAGATGATTGAAGAAGCTATAGAATAGAGTTTATGTTTTACAATTTTTGAGTCTAGAAAACTTGTATTAGGTTGGGCTATCGAGTTGTACTTTATCCGCATTATTATAAGCATTCAAGTAGGTACAAAAACATTGTAAATTCAACTTCAAGTTAGAGCTCAACTTGAAGGTTTCTTGCTAGTCAGAGGTTGATTAGTAAGATAAGAATTAGAGGTTAGTTCATAGGTTATAGAGTTTGTAACTTGAATTTCTAGAGGCTCACCGTTGTAGTGGAGTTTGGGGAAAATCCTACAAAGGTGTAGGTCATGTTTTTTATCGCCCTTGTGAGCTGGGTGGTTTCCACGTAAAAATCTCTCACCACCCAACCGGAGGGCCATGACGGACATCTGGAGCTAACCTACCGAACACCACATATATGCATCTCATAGTCATACCTGAGTGGGCCATAATGCTAACTCGTAGATTCCATAAGATGTATGGGACACAAGCCCAAAACATAATGTACATACGTCATCAAGCTAATACTAAGTACATATGCTGGTAAGGCTATCCATAGTAGTGATACAACAGAATATAAATCGAGATGACCATAAGATATCTAACTATGCATATCTATCTATGAGCCTGCGGAATACATGACAAAATGTGGCCGGAACAGAGCCCCGCCATACCCATGCAATGCATATGCAACCATGCTGACTCACAGAGCACCTCCGAAGCAAGTGGAGTGCCACGACACTGCCTACTGAGAGATCCGTCAACCTGTATCTCAAGACCTGGGAGCATGAAAAGTGGCACCCCCAGAAAAGGGACGTCAGTACGAATAATGTACAGAGTATGTAAGGAATAAATGTAACATAATAAACATATACTGTAAAGAAGAAGGATAAGAATCAACGTGGCACTTCTGAGCTACCTATACAAATGTAGCATACATATCTCTCTATACTCTCATGTGCTTAACTACATCTATGTACAATACTGTTACTCTGATCTACTTATCATCCTAGTGCTACCTGCCCAACTGATCAGTGGTAACTGCCCGACCGGCCGTAGCACGGTGGTAACTGCCCATCCGATTACCGCCTGATGGTAGAGCGCACTGCCCGACTGATCAGTGGTAACTGCCCAACCGGCCATAGCTCGATGGTAATAATTGCCCAACCAGCCGTAGCATAGTGGTAAATACATATCTGCCCGATCGGCCGCAGCTTGGTGGTAATAACTGCCCAACCAATTGTAGCATAGTGGTAAATACATATCTGCCCAACTGGCTGTAGACCAGTGGTAAATATGAATGCATGTGTTGCGGAATGTGCAACCCGATCCAGATATGAAAGCATGTGCTGCGGAACGTGCAGCCCGATCCAAATATGAATGCATGTGCTGCGGAATGTGCAGCCCGATCCAAATATCCCCTATAGGTACCCTTTATATGCTTCTAGTGTTCATTCTTTATCTATTAACTTCTATGCACTTCTCATGATCATTACTTATCTATTAATGTCTGCATGATTATACAAGACTCATAAGCAGATTTCTAGGCCATTAAGACTTCTTCTCGAATTAACTAAACCTTAGTTAATTCCTGGATGCATTATAAGCCCATCTTCTAGCATTAAGTACCTCATTAGAGATCTTATAACTAGCATACTATTCATGTCTTACAAAACATTCCTTAAGAACACATTTTTAAATTCATCGAAGTGACGTAAAGTCAATAAACCTCCGATTTCCATTATGGATCTAGCATCATTGGCATATCTCACCTTGAAGGAACAATAATCATAAGGTGAGACCAACATCAATAATATCGTAAGAACATCAAGAATGTGAGCTTCTAGCATTTCTATGAGAGGAATCATTATGGACATCATTTGTGAAAGTTCATAACAATAGGATCATGCCTTAAGAAAGAAAGGGACAGCCTTAACATACCTTGCTCAAGCTACTTTAGCCACTCAAAGTCTACCTTCGAGCCCGCAAATCTACATCCAAGATGATTTGTACAACCATCGTGCCATAGGAACACTTTCACACTCAAACTTAGCTAGTTAATAAGTTAACGGAATTCGGACAAAGATTTCCCCTATATTATCTACTCCAACCAATTCCAAACAGCTCCCAAACATTAATAACAACATCAAAAATAACATAATCAAGATAATACATGACAAACATATACAAATCCGTCCAAGACTTCTTTCAAAAATCAGCCCATAAGCCAACAACATCAACATATCAAACTACGACCTTTATACTATATTTTTCCTTCACTTTGAACTATTAAAATCCTCCAAAAACAATTCAATATCAAAGTCAAGATGAAGAACATACCTTATACTTGAAGAACTTTAGCCACTCCAACTTTCTTTAAGACCAAACTCACTACAACATGAAGTAGAAGCAAGAACAATCACTTTTCATGAACTAGTTTAGTGTAATCTTGTTGAATTCTTGATCTAAGGGGCTATAAGTATTTAAGAAATGTTTATAGAGGTTTCAGAGCTCAAGGGAGTGTAAAATGATGATAAAATGAGGGGAATGGGGGTATTTATACCCCTTGAAGGTCGGTTCCACTGACTTTCCAAATAGGGCCTGCGGAGAAGCCATCTGGCAGCCTATCTTGAGACGCCCATACCTTTCTACTCCGATGTCGTATAGACGAACGGTTTGTTGCATTGCAAACTAGACTTAATGAACTTCAACTTACATAGGATATGCATGCCATAAATCCTTATATTCTAGGAGATACACCTCCCTCAAGTTGGACCAGAATTTCCTGTCCAAAATTCTGCCAAGTTTTCCAAAATTTTGACAAACTTAATTTTTTCTATTCGCTTGATCCCGAAACCTTTAGACACTTGCTTAGAACCTATTAAAAGTATTCCTTAACCTTATAAGGGTTCCATGACCTCTCTGAGCTTACGTTAGTTTACTTACGATGCAAACGATGCGAAAATTTTTGAGGTGTAACATTCTCCCCCCCCCCCCGCTTTAAAAACATTCGTCCTCGAATGTTAAACTCTAAGAGATCTTATGGAAATTTCAGCTGAGCTTCCTATGTAACTGTAACACTACCAACCTATCACGCAGCAAACCAACAGCACAATGCCACCTAGGGCTACAGTAATCAGTAACAACAATGGCCTCACACCACCAATGACAGTAACTAACAACATATACGTACCTAAAGGCTATGATGTCTTTGTCTGAACCTCCTCTGGGAGTGATAACAAATGCGGATACATTAATCTTATATTTCTTTATAACACCCTTGCCAATATACTCTATACACTAAGGAGGCCCTCGTCAATATCTAGCTCATTGAGCGCCATACATCGCTCTTTTACCTTTCCTAACCAATCATGTCCCTTTTTAAACATTCAAAGAATAACTATCCTTGGCGAAATCTTGTGTTCCGTATCATATCCTTTTTAGACTTTAGGCATTATCATCCTTATAACCGCTACTCTTTTTATTTCCGTATTTCTTATTTCACCTCTGTTTGCTCGTAAATCATTCGCATATTTACACTCAAGGATCATAGTTAAACACATGCGTATCCTTTCCACGTCTTACCTTGAGGGGAAAAAATACAACTCCCATCTAATCATATCGATGTCTTATTAATAAAACATTTCTAAGGTTGATAACCACTCACAGTATAACTATAGTCCTTCGCTATTACCCAACTGAAAATCCCATCTAACTTCTCTTCTTTTTAAGTCTCATCAGAATACTTCAAAAATTATCTTAACAAAATTATATATAATATATCGATACCACCCTCAAGAGTGTATAAACATTATTACCACAATAATTGTACCTAACGTCATCACTCATCCCCTCGTACTATACTATCTCCCTTTAATTACAAGTCATTCGTATCTTACTAATTCCCTTTAACACCCATCATTCGGAATTCTGTGGATATAACCTCTTCATCGTACTATGATCCCCACACATGCCCTTCTTGATTAATCATACTTTTGCCTTATTACCACGACATAACTTTTCCCACCGTACTGTCAACATATTCACAATTTTAACCCATCGTCTAACTACAGATTCCACTCTAGGTTCCTCTTTAATATTACTCCTCTTCCTTTTCCCTATCTTCATTGCAATCCTCAAATCACCCATAGTCCTTTCTGAAGGAGTCGTCGACTCACTGTAAAACAACAGAGGTCAGGGTTGAAGATTTACACTCTATGACTCAGCTCTATAGCACGATCTAGGATACAAAGAAGGGTAACCATCCTAAATGCCCTGCAACATCCTGTTTATAAGTGTAGCGCGCTAGACACCCATAAACAAGACTCTACTGGACACTACTCATAGACAAAACCTAGGACGCTCTGATACCTGTCACGATCCAACCGGAGGGCCATGACGGGCATCCAGAGCTAACCTACCGAGCACCACATACATCCATCTCATAGTCATACCTAAGTGGGCCATAATGCTAACTCGTAGCTACCATAAGTTGTGTGGGACACAAGCCCAAAACATAATGTACATACGTCATCAAGCTAATCCTAATTACATATGCTGGTAAGGCTATCCATAGTAGTGATACAACAGAATATAAACCGAGATGACCATAACATATCTAACTGTGCATATATGTCTACGAGCCTCTACTAGAGTACATGACATAATGTGGCCGGAACAGGGCCCCGTTATACCCATGCAATGCATATGCAACCATGCTGACTCACAGAGCACCTCCGAAGCAAGTGGAGTGCCACGACACTACCTACTGAGCTGATATCCTACTGAGAGATCCATCAACCTGTATCTCAAGACCTGCGGGCATGAAAAGCGGTGCCCCCAGCAAAGGGATGTCAGTACGAATAATGTACAGAGCATGTAAGACGGAAATGTAACATAATAAACATATACAGTAAAGAAGAAGGCTAAGAATCAACCTGGCACTTCTGAGCTACCTATGCAAATCTAGCATATATGTCTCTTTATACTCTCATATGCTTAACTACATCTATGTACAATACTGTTGCTCTGATCTACTTATCATCCTGGTACTATCTGCCCAACCGATCGCTGGTAATCGCCCGACCGGCCGTAAAGACGGTAAAATCGCCCATCCGATTACCACCTGATGGTATAGCGCATTGCCCGACTGATCAGTGCTAATTGCCCAACCGACCATAGCTCAATGGTAATAACTGCCCAACCAGCCATAGCATGGTGGTAAATACATATCTGCCCGATCGACCGTAGCTCGATTTTAGTAACTGCCCAACCAGCCGTAGCATGGTGGTAAATACATATCTACCCAACTGGTTGTAGACCAGTGGTAAATATGAATGCATGTGTTGTGGAACGTGCAACCCGATCTAGATATAAAAGCATGCGCTGCGGAACGTGCAGCCCGATTCGAATATGAATGCATGTGCTGCGGAACGTGCAGCCCTATCCAAATATCCCCTATAGGTACCCTTTATATACTTCTAGTGTTCATTCTTTATCTATTAATTTCTATGCACTTCTCATGATCATTACTTATCCGTTAATGCCTACATGATTATATCAGACTCATAAGCACATTTCTAGGCTATTAAGACTTCTTCCCGAATTAACTAAACCTTAGTCAATTCCTGGATGCATTATAAGCCTATTTTCTAGCATTAAGTACCTCATTAGAGATCTTATAACTAGAATACTATTCATGTCTTACAAAAAATTCCTTAAGAACACATTTCTAAATTCATCGGAGTGACGTAAGGACGGTAAACCTTCAATTTCCATTATGGATCTAGCATCATTGGCATATCTCACCTTGAAGGAACAATAATCATAAGGTGAGACCAACATCAATAATATCGTGAGACCAACTTAATTTCTTCAATTCTCTTGATCCCCAAAACCTTTAGACACTTGCTTAGCACTTGTTAAAGGTATTCCTTAACCTTATAAGGGTTCCATGACCTCTCCGAGCTTACGTTAGTTTACTTACAATGGAAACGATGCAAATTTTTTTGGGGTGTAACAAAATCACTATGTTCTTTACTTACCTACAATTTATATTCTACAAGACGCTAGCATAGAAAAAGTGGAGTAACGTGTTCCATCCCATAGGCTAAAATTGGAGACTGCATAGGATAGGAAGTAAGTTGTGCAACCTAACAGTGCCCAAAGAAGAAAATGTAGAGGCAGATGCCCTGGTGAATATGGGTTCGTCTACAAAGGCAGAGGGACCGGACTCCGGATCAATGGTGCAGTTTCTCCTTTAAGCTTTGAATGCCACTGGTCATGTCGAGGTAAACTCGACGAGCTTGGTTTGGGACTGGAGGAATGAGCTCCAGGATTATCTTAAGCATGGAAAGTTACCCGAGGACCCAAAGGCTTCCCGGGCATTTAGAACAAAAGTTGTCCGGTACAACAAGATGGAATGCTACATCGGTGATGCTTCTATGACCCACTGGAACAGTGTTTGGGCCCTGAAGAGGCTGATTAGGTGAAGAGAGAAGTGCACGAGAAAATATGTGGCAACTATTCTGGGGAGAAAGGGCTAGATTCTACTGGCCCCGAATGGATGACAATGCTAGAACTTTTGTAAGAAAATGTGAGAAGTGTCAATGTCATGCTCAAATAGTTCACCAACCGAGGGAGCTCTTGCACCCGGTTATTTTACCATGGCCGTTCATGAAGTAGGGAATGTGTATTATTGGACCTCTACCCTCAGGTCCGAGCCAGGTAAATTTTTTATTGGTTATGACTGATTACTTCTCTAAGTGGGTTGAAGCAGGTGCATACAAGAAGGTCTGAGAAAAGTAGGTGATAGACTTTGTTTGGCAACATGTTATTTGTCCGTTTGGGATCCCATAAGAGATATTCCATGACAGAGGTCCTCAATTTATTGGATCCAAAATCACTAAGTTCCTGGAAGATTTTGAACATCAAGAGAATCAGGTCTTCTCCTTATCATCTAAGTGTCAGGGCAAGCGGAATCCACTAAAAAGACAATCATTTAGAATTTAAATAAGAAGTTAGAAGATGCCAAGGGTTCGTGGCCGGCAAAGTTGCCTGAAGTATTGTGGGCATATCGCACTACACCAAAGATAAGTACCGGAGAGACACCATTGTCTCTCGTATATAGTGCCAAAGTCTTGATCACAGTGAAAGTAGGGGACCCGAGTTTAAGTTATTCACGAGCAAATAAGTAGGATAACAATAAGGCTATGTTGGTTCAGCTAGATCTAGTTTAGGAGCACAGGGATCTAGCTTTCATCCGGATGGTGGCACAAAATCAGCAAATGGAAAGGTACTATAATAGGAGGGAGAACCTTCATCACTTCAAAATTGGGGACTTGGTCCTCCGAAAAGTAACTAACAATAGCCAAGTCACCAGAATGGTCAGGAAAGGGACGTACCAGTTAGAAGATCAGGAAGGGAATAAACTCTCGACTAACTGGAATGTCAGTCGCTTGAAGAAGTATTATTCTCCGAATCCTCTATAATCTCTGTTTCTAGAGGCAGGATACCACGTTACTTTTCTGGGGCCGCATATGATTTTTCGGAGCCTTTTATGCTGACTCTAATATGATCTATCACCGTTGCCACGTGTCATTATACAATACATCCGATTGGTATCTATAAAATTTGCCCAATACAGATAGTCCCCCCACTTTTCGGGGACACTCGTTCAGATGTGATTGGGAAGTGGAAGAGTTTTCACAAGTTATTTAACTAGAAGAGTATAACTGGAATGTCAGTCGCAATTTCTTTATACCCGTACTTGATTTATCTTAACAAAGTTTTGACAATAAGTCCACCCAGAGACTCTAGCTCAAAGCTTCGCCAAGGCTCAGACTATTAACTTTGAATATCATTTGTCTTCTTTACAATTATCTTACTTTTTCTTGTTTATTATTTCGTTATTTTGTTCATATTGATCTGCATGTCCATAACTACGTATACAAATGCAACTGTAGCGTTTTATGGGTAAACACAAATGAATGTGTGTGTGTGTGGTGGTGGGGTGGGGGGGGGGGGGGAGGGGAGAAAAGGTGAAATCTAACTTTGTATAGACATCAAATGATATATTTGTGGTGAGAAACAATTATTATGTAATTTTCATTTTTCTTTGATAATCGAGAATCCCGGACTAGCACGACTCAAAACTTGTCGAATGGTGAGTTCGTGTTTTACCTGTCTCTACGTAAATATCAAGTTTTTAGTCTACGGCAAGACTTAAGTGTGTGATGTGCGCGTAATTCTTAATTGCACACTGTTTTTTTACATTTTGAATCGTGAATATATGTTGTTATATTTCTCTTAATTTGATATCGTTTGTTTGAATTGTGTTCTTCAAGAAAAGGAGAACGATATATACTCCTTTTGACAATTATTTTAAACAGACCAACAGATATTGCCTACAAACTCGGAGAAGACACTTCTTATTTTGTAATGGTTGACATTGCTTTTAAAATGTAATTTTTCAAAATGTCGGTTGAGGTTGACACTATATAGGCTGAATAAGAGGTTCTTTAGGAGAATACATAGCGCATGTCTCCCGATATCATTCAAAGCAACTTAATTAGGTATTTCCCCTTCTAAGTAAAGGTCAACCAAGACTGACATACCATGTAGCTTCTTCTGAAATGTTCAACAGTTTGATGGTTATATCTTATATTTTCAAGTTAATGAAGTGTGATGATGACCTGTTCACACATGTCATTTACTTCTAAATGTGTTATTAGGAGTCTTATGCTTGATAAAAATACCCATTTGCATAATAAGCTATTGGTATAATACATAGATAGACACTTAAACTTGCCGCTATTGTCAATTGAACAACCCAACTTACGAAATGATCATTTAGACACCTCAACTCGTCTTCACTGTGTCAGTTGAACGCTCCAATTTACAAAATGATCATCTAGACACCTCCAAAATTTATGTGTTATGTCAACACCGGCTGTCCACAAGATACATTGAAAACGAGTTGAGGTGTCTGGATGTGCATTCTCAAAGTTGGAGTGTTTAGTTGCAGTTGAGGTCAATTTAAGATGTCTATGTACTATGCTAAGCTATTTTGTGCCTGCGGAATAGAAGAATTCAAAGCAAGTCTGATGGGCATGTCGTCCTAGTGACATACATGGAAACCACGACCTGATTGAGGTCCGCTGTTGTCAAAATTTGAATAGAGCCACATGAATTAATCGGACCAATTCAACAACCAAAAAAAAAAAAAAAAAAAAAAAAAAAAACAATAGTTTCAACCAAAAAAATTTAGTCAAGAATTAGTACTAACATTTTTCCACCAAGCTTAGAAACCCAGCTCCTAATCTATCCAAACTTTTAGTAACGAGAGTTGCGCTTCTTTTTTATTCCCTCTGTCCTAATTTATGTGATATAGTTTGACTAGGTACGACGTCTAAGATAGAAAAAATAATTTTTAAAACTTATGGTCTAAAACAAGTCATAGATATTTGTGTGGTTGTAAATCATTTCATTAAGGGAAAAGAGATGTTTTAAGTTAAATTATTTATAAATATAGAAATGTATCGTTCTTTTTTGGACAGATAAAAAAGGAAAGTGTATCACATATATTGATACTGAGGGAGTATTTTGTACTTTTTATTTTCAATTCACTAAACCCAGGAAAAACATTGCAAATCAACAAACTTACAGTTGCTCTTGGACGTTTTTAGAACCTCATTTTAGCATTCGGTTGAGTCGAACTCGAAGTAGTAAAGAGATGAGCTAATGTAAAACCATTTCCTCACGTATCGAATTTTCTGTGATGGACACAAAAGTTTCAGATATTAACAAGTTGATTGCCCACAAAATCTCCAAAGGCTATTTTCTCAACAAATTTTACAACTAACATATGCAGCCATGGTCCATGGAGGAATCTAATTTTAAAGAAAAATGACCAAAAATACAAACTATTTAAAAGGGAGAACTTTTTTTCATTGTTTTGTTATCATCGGTCGTTAGTGAGGAGGACGTTTTTGAGTTACTTGCCTAACGGTGGATATCATCGGCAAGGCACTTTTAGGTTAAAAAAGAAGTGTAGAACGACAAGGATGTCCGATTTTGAATAGTTCAGAGGTAAAATTGACCTTTTTCCCTACATAAAATTCATACTTGAAGCAGCAACCAAAAAAAAAAAAAAAAAGATTCTGCTCATCCATTTGACATGAACTTAACCTGTTAAAAGTAAAAGTTCGATTAAAATCATATTTTGAAAACAAAAAATGTGGCAAAGATTGCTAGAGAGGGCCGGCTGAGATCAGAAGAGAACATTTTGTAGAGAAGTAGATAATTTAATTGGAATTGGACTTATTTCAAATTTAATATAGACACATTGCACTCTTATATTAACTTGAAGCATCGTTATTTTAGGAAAACTAGAAGTTCTCATTTCTCAAAGATATCCAAAAGAAATGCCCTTACATATCTAGAAAGGTTGCATATGTAATAAAAAGCCTCTTTAATTAAAAAGATTCTTTTATTAGCTAAGTTCTGCATGTTTAATGATGACAAGTTAGCTAATTGAAGAAGACAAATACCGATACACAATTGATTAAAGAAATTTATTTCTAATTATATTTGTTGACTGAAGAAGTAAGTTGATTACTTCTGCAATAATATTTCTTACTGATACAGGTAAAGAAGGTCATGAAAATCTCCCACTTTAATGTGGTTAAGGCCTTCTACTCATGGTAACCAAATTAATGAAATTTATATTAATTGATAAGAATAGAAAATAATAAGCATAGACAACTCTTTAGTTTCTAAAAAGGTCAACCGACAATGAATATATAAGGATAAAGCTACTATTGATTGTAAACAAAAATCATACACTAATATATAGAGAAGAATATAAAAAAATTAGGGGACAACTCTCTAGTTTCTTAAAAGGTCGTCAAATTCTTGATAGTGGATCCAATTAAGTGCCTGTTCATTACATTTCTAAAAACTAAAACATCGATAGAAATTTATATAGCTTTGTTTGTGGAACATTAATTAAAAGTTAACTCAATGCATAAAGCATTACGCGCACAAACAAGGTTCAAGAAAAAATCACACCTTAAGAGGACGTAAATGTAGGCAGACTATCATTAAAATAAAATAAAAAATTAGAGGCACGGCTTGAATCCTTCATTTATATATCATACCAAAATAACTTTGACATTATTCCAGAACTCCCCTTCAATTTCAATTTTATATATATATATATATATATATATATATATATATATATATATATTATTTTTACCCCTCCCCCCAGGAGCTCCTTTGGTGACTCGAATTCGCAACCTTCGGGTTGAAAGTGGAGGACGATTACCATCTGAGCAACCCCCTCTTGTCAATTTTATATATATATATATATATATATGATAATTGAACGTAAAATGTCTCTTTGTTGACATCGGGAGTCTTCATTTTCAAACTAAATGCAATCCACTATTAGACTTAGCAGTTAGCAATGAATTGTTTTCTCCAGGAAAACAAAAATATGTCATCCAGCTAAATAAGTAGCTCAAAAATACCCTCCTTACTAACGGTTGCTCCGAGAAAAGAAAAAAGAGTCAATTTTGCCCTTAAACTATTCAAGATGAAATAATTTTGCCCTTGTTCTTTTCATGCGAGGGGGTGGGGGGTGGGGGGAGGGGGGTGCAGAGGCGGAGCCAGGATTTGATATTACTGGGTTTGGGATGCTAGTTTTTAAGTTACAGGGTTCTAAATTAAGAATATGTATATATTCAATGGATTTCTTAAGACAATTACAGAATTTGGACCAAAGTTACTGGGTTCAGCCGAACCCGTAACACTTACGCTGGCTTCCCCCCTGGGACGGTTGATTGAATGTGTGAGAAATATAATAACAACACTAAGAAAATAAGTATGTAGTATATAAATACTTGACATAATTTAATATATAAATAAAAAACGATGGCAGATAACCTTTTTTTCCTTTGGCATTAGGTATAAGTTATTATGTTTGAACCTGAAAGCATATACCTTTTCTTACATAACTATTTAACAATTTATTTTTCAACATTAATAATAGTGGATTTATTTTACTCATCCTAAGAATGATACGATAAAAGTAATCAAATTCAATGATATCGTGGTATGTTACTACTTACTTAATATTACTTCAACTAGTTCCATATTTCAGTCGACGATATAATAATTTTGAAAAAAAAACAATAGAATAAGCATTTAATTAAAAAATCAATGTTGGTTATTAAAGTATATAGTACATAAAATTGGCAGCGTAAAAACATTATTGTTTAAAATAGTCAAAGTGATCTCATAATCACCAATATGAATTTTTGCTCAAATCTTTACAATTAAGAGCACCTATTCCGAACTTTAGAAGTATTTTTTTGTCCTTTTTTCGTAAAATTAAGTGGGGTCTAGTTTATATGTCCATCTAGGCCTATGTAGGCAGTTTGGAGTTGGGTTCGGCTTGCTTGCATTTTACCTCTTTTTTTTTTTTCTTTTTTTTTTTTTCTCTCCATCCAGTATCTGATATTCGCATTGGAGTTCGATTGTATCCGGATTCGCGCTGTGTAGGGTCCATTCGGGGGAAGCATTTCCTATCAAGAATTTTTTCATATTCGAGACTCGAACCTGACACCTCTAGTTAAGGGAGGAGCAGCTCCATCCACTGCACCACATCCTTTGATGGTTGCTTGCATTTTACCTCGCCTTAGTTCGACTTTGTTTGAATAGGCACTATCAAACCTAGGTCAAGTTTGGCTTAGTTGGCTAACTTGATTGATCATATAATTTATTTTAATAAAATAAAATTGAATGCTTACGCTCAGTTATAATGTACATAAATTTGATCATTGATAAATATTTAATTTATCCTTACTCAATGTAATTAAACTTTTAATTGGATGACCTAAAATATTATTGAAATTTTAATTTAAGAATTCAACTTATAAAAGAGGTTAATTTAGTTCAAATTTAGGTTTTATTTCATCCATGTTGATGAATTAACTTTATTAAGTCTAAAAGCTGACTTTAATGTTTAATATTTCATTTAAGAACATTTGGGTTTTAAACTAATAATTCAATTGAATACAATTCTCATATTATACTATTGATTAATATATTTTTATTTTTCAGGTAATCTAGCATGCAACCTAGCTCCTATGACCAAGGTGCTTGTTTCACTTTTATTCAGTGTGATAGTCGTCCCATCCTTTGTGGAACATTAATCCCTACCCTTATGGAACAATTCCGACCCTTCCGGGTGGTTTGGTTGCTGGTTGGAGAAGAGTTATCATATATTAAAACTTGCATAATTTTATACATTGTTTGGTTCTAAAAATGAGCAAAAATAATTTTAATATAGAATCTAGCATAAGTTATACAATATTTGGTTTGTTTTTGTCCTTCCATATAAAACATAGCATTGCTAATACAATGTTTTGTTCATATTTTTTTTCCGCATAACTCAAACATGTATAAGTTATGAGGAAACTATATATTATTTTATGCAGGATAAAAGATGAAATAACTAATACATTAATAACTAAACCTGCATAATAAAATTCTGCATTAACTAATATTCATATTACTAATACCTGCATAACTAATTTTCACATTACTAATGCATGCACAACTAAAGCCAACATTGCTGACCAATATAACTCTAACCATCCACCAAACGACCCCTCGGTTTGTTGGATGGGCTTTCATGACAGCATGTGTCATTCTGAATCTTATTGACTCTAACTTGAATGAGTTTGACACCAAAGGTTAGCCTCTGTCCATCCAAGCAAAAGCATTAGAAATTAATGTGTATGCCTTTGTTCCAAGAATAGTGAAACTAAAAAAGAATAGTTCAAATGAGTTGCGTCATAAAACCCTAAATAGGATGCTAGCCTTACTATTATTATTATAAGAAGAAATTGCAAAGCTGGACTGGCCACCTCTTGATAATGTGACACTAATAGTGAGTCCAAAGCTGACAAGGCGCCAATATATGTATCCAAAAACGTCGTGGTCGCCTCTCATGACGTTTTACTCTTATTGTAATTAACTACTCTTTTCTCCCCATTCTTCTGCTTACGCACTTCCCTTCCAAAACAAAAAGAATTCTCATAGCTCACTTCTTTATCAACTACTCAACTGTCCCATACCATTGTACTCTAACACCATTCACCAATCAATTAATCAAATACTATTAATAATCTTTATTATGGATATATACATTAACCTTTGAGATTATAGTGTGGACATTTTAATAAGGAGATTAAATAATAATTCCATTAATTAGTTGATGTATTTGATTAAGAATAGAATATACATGATATAATGTAAAATAGGTATTTGGTTTTACTATTAAACGGACTTGAGTAAATTTTAATATTGATCTTCTTGGAGAACTTTCGGAAGAGTTATTGAGAACAATATTTTTGTCATTTGATTATTTTATTTGGGATTAGTTAATATGGCGCCCACATCGATTAATGTGGTATAAATAATATATCACTATTGTAGTATAAATAATTTCAAGATTACTTACATATTGGAATCAAATATTGCAACATATTGGAATCAAATATTGCAACCAAACATAGAATAAAATAATACCACATTGTATCCCGAAATAATTATTTTTATCCCATTAACAAAACGGCCCTAACAATATCATAAACTTTTAGACTATCTCTATAAGTACTTATTTCCCTTTGTCTCAATTTTTGTGAAGTGGCAAAGTGTGAGTGACATACACGTAATTTTGATTATAAATTCGGTTATAAATTTTTTAAATATTTTAAAATAAAATTACATATTTTAAACCTACACGAAACGTATTACAAGCCAACATAACTAATGATTCAAACTATTTAAAAACAGTTTAAAAAATATAGCCAAAGAAAAGATTATTTGACTCCCTTAATTGTCACACCCCACTGAGGGGCATGACGGGCACCGATCCGTAAGTCGGGTACCACCTGGCATAACGTATACCATGATTATCATATAATATAGCTCGAGGGACACCTACACGCAGAAAAGGCTGAAATACAGAAATTTAATATGCACTCATTACAGAAATATGCAATAACTCAACATATATATATACACATACACATAGGCGAGCCGACAAGGCCGCTGCAACATCATGAGTGGCATAAAGCCGGCAAGGCTATCAAGAGAATATCAAAACCAAAACAGGGCCGACGAGGCTAGACATAACATCTATATACCCCACTGTGTTTATGAGCCTCTAAGAGTACATATACATGACATACTGGACGTGACATGGACTCGTCATATCCAAAAGATACATATGCATAACATGTGAACACAACATGTACCAAAATAAGCAAGTCCGGAGGAATGGCACTTGCTGATGTCGCTGAGCTGTCAATCCTACTGAAGAGGTCCTCCGCTCTGTCTGTCAGGACCTGCAGCACGAAATGCAGCGTCCCGTGCAATGGGACGTCAGTACGGATAAAAGTACTGAGTATGTAAGGCAGGGAAGTAATGACATAAGTAAGACATAATATAGCATAAATGAGGATAGGAGAAACCTGGACATCTGGAAATCGTATGAGATGCAATGCAACAAACTTAATTCCTTCATTTCACTTGATCGCGAAACCTTTAGACACTTGCTTAGCACTTATTAAAAGTATTTCTTAACCTTATAAGGGTTCCATGACCTCTCCGAACTTGCGTTAGTTTACTTACGACGCGAACGACACGAAAATCTTCGAGATGTAACACTAATAGTAACATCTTCACATAAATGAGTCGAAAGGAGTATTTTTTTTAGCTTTCTACTTTCATAGTTTCATTACTATGATAAATTGTCATGTGATTTAATAGCTAAGGGTTGTTTTATACAAAAAACGGATATGAAGACGCTCCTGAGTTTAACGTAACCGCAACTGACCCACTGGAGTTCAGTAACAACCCAAAGTAGGGCCTTTGTTAATGCCAGCCACAAACCAAACCTTATGGTTGTTTTCTTATTAAATAATTTAGACCACCTAGGACAAAATCTAATTCTTGGTTAATACGTACTCTCAGAGTCCACGCAGGACAAATAGTAGGTGTACATATATGGAGAAGTTTTTTTATATCAAAAATGAATTAATAGCATTAAACAATTATTGCATCCCCCTTCCATGCCATGTCTGGGTCACTCAATTAGCCTATTCTCTTTCCAAGTAGCTTATCATTCCCATGAAAGGTTACCTTGTTTATATATTTCTTGTATTTTCCAAATAGCAAATTGAATTAATGTGCCTCTATAAATATGGAGGACCGGATCATCCGGAGCTATAGAAGTTGACAGAAATAAAAACATAAATACACAAACAAAAAGAGAGAAGGAGAGATGGGTGTGAAGGTTGCCATAGGAGAAAAAATGTTGCCATGCATAGCCATGATCATAATTGAAGCTTGCACCATTTTCTTGACAATTATGGCGAGTACCGCCATGTCGAAGCTAGGGATGAGTTCTTTTGTATTCGTGGTTTATACAAATGCTCTTAGCTTCATCCTTCTCATTCCATACTCCTTCCTTTTACACAGAAAAGACAAGTACGTACTATATATTTTCATGAATTCATTTTTCTTTCTTCTATATAGATAAAGTGTGACTCTTGTGTTGATCGTCTCTTTCGATAACTTGTAATTGCAGCACGGAGGAACCATTATTGACGTTTCCTCTTCTTTCGCGTGCCTTCTTCCTTGGTTTAGTTGGGTTAGTACTCTCTTGATTTCACATACGGTTGACTTGAATATTAGTGTGATAAAATGTAATGAAATTATGGATGCTGCAGGGTAACAATAGCTCAGAACCTTGCATTTGCTGGACTAAGTTATAGTTCTCCAATAGTAGCATGTGGTGCAGCCAACATGATACCAGCCTTTTCTTTCATTATTGCCATTATCCTCAGGTTCTTTCTAATAACCTATTTACTTCGTATCTTTTTATGGCCTATTGATTGAGACCTTATATAAAAATCATTCAAAAATAAAATAAAAAAAATTGAACACAAAATGAAATGCGATGTGGTAGAATTGTGAACTCGAACTCATAAAGTTTTGAGATAGGGAGATAAAACTTGTTAACGACTTTACAAATTGTACTACAAAGTTTGGTTAGATTCAGCTTTCGTGTGACTATTTCTCAAATATTCAGGATTCCCTTTTTTGGAATCTATTGATGGGCCATACTTTTGGAACTGATGTAATTGGTAGGTAAAGAGCAGAAGTGAATGGACCTGCCACTCTTATATTGCATGTGTGGGATTATTGGAATAAAATGTTATTTGCAAAACAGTTGCTTCAAAGAAAAAAATAGATTTTCCAACATCCTCCCTCTTAAAATTGGAATTTAAAAAAAAAAAAAAAAAGGATGAGCATAATGAAAAGAAACTTCATCAATTATATATCTTGGGATTGAGTGTCTTTACCATTTTTCTGAATGGCTTATCATTTTTTGAGTCACTTATTAAACTGTGTGATCTTCTCATCTAAAAATTTAAATTATTAGAAATAATACTTCTATTATTTAATTATATTATCAACATCACCAAAAACTTATAAGTATTAATTTTACATCTATGTTATTTGAACAACTTTCTAATATAATTCTTTCAGGAGAATAAAAATCAACTGGAAGAGCCAAGGAAGTATAGTAAGAGTGGTTGGGACCTTAATATCAATAGTTGGGATATTAGCAATGACTTTATATAAAGGTCCAGTAGTCAAACAATATTCTCCATCTTTCCTTCATCTTGCCACGTCACCGAAGCTCCTTGTCTTCACTTCAACACATGAGAATTGGGTTCTTGGTTGCTTCTTGTTTTCATCTGCTTCCTCTGTTCTTGTCATATGGAACATTATTCAGGTATTATAATTTCCTTTCGTTCTATTTAATTTTCCCCTTTAATTGGTTTTTATTATCAAATAGAATGCTTATATGTTGCGTTGTTGTTTTCAGGCGGGAACTAGCAAGCAGCACCCACATGTGATGAAAATAACTTGTCTTTATACCTTATTTGGAACCATCCAATCTGCACTACTTGCTCTATTTATGGAAAAAGATCTTAGCGTTTGGAGACTTAAGCTTGACTTTGAACTTCTTGCCATTGTTTTAACTGTAAGCTCACTAGCTAATTAAAGCAATCAGACTTTTAAGTTAATTATAAGGTAAATTTAGTCATTTCTTAGCTAATTTTAATAATGTGATGCTATAATACGTAATAGGCAATTTTCGGGAGTTTAATACGTAGCAGTGTCCAGATGTGGTGCACACGTTTGAAAGGGTCTTCTTATATCCTCTTTTTCAAGCCTGTGGGAGTTCCAGTTGCCAGCACTTGTGGTTGTGTACTCTTTGCTGCTACTTTCCACTATGGAAGGCAAGTTTCTATCTTTTTTTTTTTTTTAATACATTATCAGGTCACTTAAAAGATAACGACATATTATTGTAAGTAGGACCAAATAGAATATTTACATCGGTGATATGTGCATGCAACATGTTTAGTGCATGTATATGTGGACTTGGTTATTACACTACGCTATGGGGACAACTCAAAGAAGACGAGACAAAGAGAGACATGAAAGTCAACGTATTTGCTTCTGATGAAAGAGCCCCTCTTTTGCAAGAACAAGAAGAAGAAGAAGATTCAACGGTCTAGGATACTGGAAAGAACGATCGACCAATTGTAAATATGTATTGGAGGGTGTGTTTTACGAAACCCTCCATCGGTCGCAAGTTGAAGTTGTTTGTGATAGTATAAGACCGGGTGTTCTTTTAATTTTGTAAGAACACTTTGATTGTGATGATGGGAATAAGGGAGTGGAGTATATGTGGTTTAGTTTTGATCAGAGCATAAGAATTGTATTACGTTTTTCTAATATATCTGCCGTAATTAGTTTGGGTTTAGGTACCATGTACTGTGTTTTTAAAATACTAGTACAATTTGGGCAATTCGCAGGAATGCCTTTATTTTGGGGTGGTCTTTAATTTTTGTCGTTCAAATTGGTGGTCTTTAATATTTGTCCTTCACCTAATACCATGAGGTTTGGCTTCAAACCCCGGCTCAGTCAAAAAAAAAAATCGCAAGGCAGAGTTTTGTAGAAAAGTTAGGCCTATTCCGGCCAAAGTTAGGGCTCAGGAAGAATTTTGAATGCAAAACTCTACCTGCAGGCGGAATTTTGAATGCAAAACTCCACCTGCCTCACAGTTTTGGTTAAAACCAAAACCAAACCGAAAATTTAACCAAACCGAATAAAAAAACCGACATTTGGTTTGATTTGGTTTGGTTTGGTTTTAAATTTGAAAAACCGATAATATTTGGTTTGGTTATGGTTATGGTAAAAAATAACCGAATAAATAACCGAACCAAACCGATAATTATATACATAAAATTTATAATTATTTATATGTATAATATTAACTTTTCATAAATAATTAAAGATATTTTATACCTTTTAATTATTAATTTAATTTTGATCTACTTATTTTTAAGGCCCATGTCTTAAAAGAATATGTCGAAATCAACAATCGAAGCCTCAACTCTAATAAGTCGTAAGCATAAGGGTAAAAAGTAAAAATCCTACTATCTCTTTTCATTTTACATTGCCGTCGGATGTCTTTCCTCAATACGGAAAGTTCGCCCTTGTGGTAAAAAAGAGAAAAAAGAGCTTCATAAGAAATTTGAAGAATGTAGAGAGAGAATATTTGAATTGTCACGGTAGTCATAAATTGAAAAAAACCGAACCAAACCGAGACCAAACCGACAATAACCAAACCGGTGGTTATTATTTTACTTGGTTTGGTTATGGTTTTAGACATTTAAAAACCGACTAAATTGGTTTGGTTATGGTTTTAACCAATAACCGACCCAAACCGAACCATGAACACCCCTACTGCCGGCGGAGTTTTGCATAAAATGCACCGAGATAGAGTTTTGCATTTAAAATTCTGCCTGAGGTGGAGTTTTGCATGCAAAACTCTGCCTTACGAATCCAAACCTCTGCAAAACTCCACCTTACGAATCCAAACCTCTCTGCCTTGTGAAATTCCTTTTTTTTTTTTTTTTTTTTTTTTTTTACTAAGCTCGAATTCGAACCCAGAACCTTGAGGTATTAGGTGAGGATAAAAATTAAAGACCACCAATTTGAGGGAGAAAAATTAAAGACAAGTGCTTTTGAAGGCCAATCCGCACAAAATAATGGTACAATTTATCATCTAAATTGGTTTGGCTTGGATTAAGCCTATCAATGGGGCCCGATCGGCCCAACACGGTAAAAGACCGGCCGAAGACGACTCAGCTATAAACTGGATGGGGCTAGGTTGCGGGGCTTGAGGCCAGCCGAGCTACTGGGCCTGGTAGACCGACCCAGGTAGGATCCGGAGACGCGGCCCATCGATGCACCGGCCCAGAGTAATTAAAAAAAAAAAAAAACTGGAAAGTTGGGGAAATTATAGTTATTGGGCCAACGGCCAAATGCTCAAAAACTGGCGGGCAATTCGCAGAATTGCCCTTCGTTTGGGGTGGTCTTTAAATTTTGCCCCTCATATTTGAAATCTTTAAATTTTACCCTTCGCATAAACCCATAGGTTCCAGGATTCCAGAACCCACGCGCGATCAAAATTTTAAAAAAAAATTCGCAAGGCAAGTTTAAATTTCGCTATGCCCCCAAGCATACACTGCGAAGGAATTACCAAAGTTATGCGGACCGCATACTTATGCCTTGTACGGGCAGACTTAGCATAAGTATGCCGGTCGCGTAACTTTGATAATTATTCGAAAGTTTATCCGGATCCGGCATAAAAGTTTGCCCATTAAAAGTATGCCCCACCGGCAAACTTTGGCAGGAAGGAATTACCAAAGTTATGCGGACCCGCATACTTATGCCTTATGGGCGTACTTGGCATAAGTATGGGTCCCGCATAACTTTGATAATTCCTTCACAAAGTTATGCCGGGTCCGGCATAAAAGTTTGCCCATTAAAAGTATGCCCCACCAAAGATTTGTGAAGGAATTATCAAAGTATACGCCGACCCGCATACTTATGCCAAGTCCGCCCATAAGCGCACGAGTATGCCGGTCCCAGATAAAATGTGTAATTCCTTAACAAAAGTATCTTAGGTCCGCATACACGCGACCCAAACCTTGTCTTGCGATTTTTTTTTTAATTTATGCTTGAGCGGGGTTCGAACTCGAACCTCATTATTTCGGCGCGAAAGCTTAAAGTTGCAATGCGAAGAAGCAAAATTAAAAGAATATGAAATAAAAAGATAATTTAAAAAGACACAAAATACGAAATATGAGAAAATTTAAAGCCACCCCAAAAGAAGGGCACTCCGCGCAAAAAAATGAAAACTGGCCCCCAACCCCCCACGCCCACAAAACACCCCTCCCTCCTCTCCTCCAAAATTTAATTTTAACCCTCTATAAATTACACTTAAATCTTTTCTCAGCTATAAATAACTCTTATCTTTCTTTATTTTTTATAATTTTCAGCGGCTTCAATATTTGTTATTGCTTTGACTTTAGATCGACGACCTAGGTGACAGGATTAGTTAGAATTTTGGATGCACAACATTTCCGACTATCTCTATTGGAATTGTAGTCAGAAATGTAAAAAAATTAAGTTTTTTTTTAAATATTTTTCCGACTACGTCCTTCGGAAAAGTAATAAAAAAAAACAATCCTTTTTCTTGTCGTTGGAAATATCGATCGTAAAATAAGCGAATTTCTAGTAGAGCCACTTTCTCTGCATAAGTTCGAAACAAATAATTTCATGAAGAAAGCAGAATCCACACTCCTGTTATGATGGGCAAAACTTTGGATAGCTTTTATATGGAAATAGTTTCGTTACAATAAAACAAACTCAACTTTATATTCGGTAACAAGAGCTGAAGCTCTGTTACCAAATTCGCAGGAAAGGGAACAGAAGGAAGAGAGAATAGATAGAAGAAAGGATATATTGATTTTCATATATGATAAAATGCTCATTGCAAATTTACAATGCACCGGATTTTATAAGCAAGTCTAGAAATAATATAGAACGACTATTGTCACCTAGACACATGTCCATATATTACCTGGACACTTGTCCTATTGAGTAACAAACTCTAGGACTTATTTGAAAATACCAAAAGCTACTGAGCTAAACTTAAGTGAGGAAAATGCAATACGAAAATACAATTAAAAATTTAGAATCTGATTTGAATCTCCTCCATTCATGACATTACATCCTCCTTTAACACAAACCTTGACCTCAAGGCTTGATACTGCAAACAACAGGACCTTCCTATGCTCACTTCCTCCCATTCTGTTACTTAAAATACCATTGGCCATACATTGAACATGTAATCTGATTGAAGAATCATTTAGCATTGGAAGAATTTATTCAATTTGAAAACACTAATAGCTTTAGTACCAAAAACAAAGGGAGCAATATAACAAAAATCTTTGATTCTTCGACAAGCTTCTTTACAAAGAAGAACACCTCGAACAACACTAAAAGTACTTCGCATCAATGCTATTTCCATCCATTTATTTTGATAAATATAACCAGTAACTTTTAAGACAAAGGTGCCACCAATTCCTAGTAAGGATGTAGTTACCCAGTGGTGATAATTAGATGCAGCTAAAATTGAAAAGAACTCAACAAGACAAAGTAAAGAAGTTACCCGAACAGTCCAAGTGATCTTCCAAACTTGCGGAAATGAACCTAAAACAACATCATTTCCATTAAATTTTTCTTCATGGGAACCTTGGAATTAATATGAATAGTAGACAAGAGCAAAGGAACAAACTGACCCAGGAAGTGATGGCATGATAAGCTTAAGATTGATAAAAAGATCAACTGGAGCATTTAAAGTACTCCAACACATGTTTGCAACAAGATATGGCTGCAAATAATCCTCAAAATGCAGCATACCATGTCCCCTCATTTGTATATGAGGCAGATATTTCACTGAGCCAAGACAAGAGAGCCTACGACTTGTGAACTGTCTAGAATTTTCAGTATAGTCCTCATAAAATGAAGCTTCACATGTTAAACAACCAACTTGTCTGTTGAGCTTACGAAATCTTACATTCGCGAATATAGAATCTTCATTGTTAGCCACATCCTTCTATGTAATACCAACAGTAAGAACGTCGTACTATCTTATCCAATCAACCTTCTTAGCTACCTTGAAAATCTTTGTTTCCTTGATCCAACTCAACTTAGCATTTGCACAATAATGATCGGCAAAACTAGTGGTTGATGATAAAGATAGCATTCTGACACAAACAGATAGTACAAATGCAGAATTGGTCACATTAAGTTGGATAAAATATACTAGAATAAATAAGAACTTACCATCCATTTCAATGACAATGTCTTCCCAAAAATTATTTGCATAAATGAGCACTTCATAACATTCTTTCACTTTTGATTATGAGAGAAGATTACCATGAACAACTTCTATTTGAACTTCCATTTAACAAATCTGCCAGTTGACATAATTTCTTTGTTGCTACAAGAACGAATGCAGAGGAAGAAATATTCTTGTTTGAAACCATGGAGTAACCAGATAAGGAAAAACCTTGCAAATTTCACTTGTACTTCACAGAATAAAGGATTGTAATCAGTTATTACACACTCAGACATATCCAGATCATTAAGTAATGGGCAAATATCTGCAACTGCCACTGATCTTGCATCTGCAACTGCCACTGATCTTGCATCTGCAACCTCCCTCCACCAATCAAGATTTCGCAATTCTAGGGTCTCATCATGTCGTCTAGCTAATGAGACCACCACTTGATTTGTCAAGTTCAGGAAGTCACCAAGAATCACCTTGACGGGCCCTGCTCCATGCCTCATAGCTACTATACTGCTCTCAGAACCTGTACAGCTTCGGATAAACAAGGAGTGAAGAAATTCACTTAGAGACAACAAGGAAGCTAAAGTTTCTTCTACTTCATCTATCGTTTGACCTTCTACTGTCAACTTCAAAATATTCCCTTTAACAGCACCGATATTTATAAAACAATGCAATACAACCAATATGAAGGACTCAACAGTAGAGCTACTGTTCAAAGATAATTCAATTCAAAACATCATTTCGGAAAACATTGTGAGCTTATCTATAATAATATGAAACACAATGCAGCCGGTATCTCTCTGCATATAGATATGAAGAAGGTAGAAGCAGTTACCAGATTGATCTCATTGTTGAGCACTAAGCAGAAACACTGAGATATGCAAATATTCCAACTTCAAATAGATAAATACATCGGTAGAAACATAGGGAATAAGGGGTACAATAAGAGCTTCGATAGTAATAGTGTTCTCTTCCAACTTCCCAACTACAAGCTGCCCAGCAAGGTTTATAGAATTACCACATGCACATCATTTCCACTTCGAAGTTTATTTCGTACCTCTTTGCAAGATTTGTGTAATCTCCCTGCAACCAGTGGCGCGACAATTACATCCTGAAAAGTATGTATTAGACAATATCCTGGTAGCTCGAGTGTGAAGACAATGTCAATTGCACTAGTGACAACATGAACATCATTCTCAACTAGAATGAGATATCTAGTAACCTCAATAGCTTGAGTTGCATAGCCAAAGATATCACTAGTTATATAGCAAGGATAGAATGTTACTTCGTCTCCTCCACACTAGCAGTACCAACTGTTGGTTCAGAAACTGCCTCAATAGAATCACCATATAGATATCTTATGGAAAAACTAACTATATCTTTAGTTTGGGTAAATTCCTCAGTCTCACGACATTCTGGCAACCAAAAGAAAATAGAACAGGCACATTTACACTTTTTCATATCACTTTCATATGTAGTCTTTGGTTTCATTGCCGTAAAATCAGGTTCACACTCTGAGTTGATTTATCTTTCATGACTTACATCGAACATCTGATCTTCCTTCAATTTTTTATCTTCCACATCTTCATCGTTAACTTCATTTAGCTCATCCTCACGTCCAACAACCGATTTCGAGTCCATTTGGTTTAGACGGCATCACAAGACCTACACTCCAAGTTGTGATTTAATTGGGATAAATTTTTGTAGTCTCATTTCTCTGAGAACTTTTATCAAACACCTTGTCTATAGCCTCTATGCTTTCAGTTTCCGTAAGTATAATTTCGTCACAAGCATATGAATGCTCAGAACCTGCCTTGACACCTAAAGCCCAGCCAAGTTCCTTGTCGTTGTCGTCATTGTATGCTCATCTGTGGACAGGAGCAGTCAGTGACATAGTAATACCCCAAGCCATATGGATTTGGACTGAAACTGTGATTTGCACCTGTAAAATTGATGGGCGTAAGAATGATGATAATTGTATTGCTGCTCACCACCGCATCGTGCTTCATATGGACCGGGCGATACGTGAAAATGGGTATTAGCCTTTTGGACTTTTATTGGAGTGAGAAATTCCTCCATTCTTGACGATATGTTAGACGTGGAAGTGGAAGTGAGGCCGAACGTTGGCTTTGATACCATTTGTAACAAGAGTTGAAGCTCTGTTATTGAATTCAGGGAAAAGGTTGAAGAGAGAATACATAGAATAAAGGAAATATTGACTTCCATATGTGATAAAAGACTCAGTATAATGCAAGCGGATCCATAACTAGAGTATAACGACTACGTCCAATTATTACCTGGACACTTGTCCTATTGAGTAACAACTCTTGGACTTAATTGAAAATACCAAAAATTACTTATCTAAACATACGTAACTAGGATGCAATACGAAATAGAATTAAGAACCCAAAATCTGATTTGAATTTTCTCCATTCATAAGACATATTCCTCAACCAGGTTATTTTGTCTTTTGGAGAGAAGAGGCAGAATCGTCGCAGAGTTTAAACTCCACTATGGACTCCGAATAAAATGAGAAATCTATTAAATTTAAAACATAGTCATAATCTATTAAATTATAAAAGAGTTGTTCTTCAAAGCTTGACCAAGAATGCGTCATTCCCCCTTCTTTCTCCCTCTCCCTTTTCACCCTTTCATTTAGTTAATAAGCATCCTTCTTAGGTTGGAGAAAATCTATTTTTTCCAGAAGGCCCTTTATGTCTCACATTCTATTAAGTGGAAATACTAATAAGGCACCTATTTTAGAATGATCTCTCTCATTTTGATCAATTAGACTTTAACCCTTTAGTTATTAATCCAGATAATCTAATATAATAGTTCAAATAGGATATGATAATACTCCTTTTATCCTATAATAGTTGTCACGTTTCGTTTCTCCGGAATCAATATGACCACTCTTCGAAGCTAAATTGGATTATATTAATTTAATATTTTAAAATTAATATTTAGATATGAAAACATTACATAAAAGTACTATAAGTTTCAATTTTCCTAATATCAATATGGTGAAAAAATACATCTTAAGACATTGGCTAAAGTTAAAGTAATTCGACTCTCGAAAAGTAAAACTAGACAAATATATTGTGACGGAGGGAGTACAAGTCAAAATTGCTGCCTTCAGAACACATCTTACAAAAGCCAGAACAAATACTATGTTATGCACTCATTAGACTATAGATTTGACCAAGAAAAAGGACTATGTATTGATAAAGACTATATCCGATAAATCTAGTTTCACAATATAACACGACGTGAATTGTAACGTCTCATCAGAAAAGTTATTGAACGCAAATAGAAAATAGAAAGGTGCTATGAGAGAGAGAATGAAGCTATTACGAGAATAGATAAATATAATAGAGGCAACAAGCTACTGATTAGTTCATGATAAATAAGAAACGAAGAAATCTAATTACTAATTAACTCTTCTGAACTATCTAGCTACAAAATCAAATTAAACTAATACTAGGTTATTTTCTTCTAACGACCTCAGAAACCGCAACAGAAGTGCTTGAGAAAGGTGATAGGATTCGCAGTAGCATTCATTCCTCACAGTAGCAGCAGCTTGGCAACATCCATCACCCGTTGTCAAACAACTACACTCATAACTATTTCCATAGTTTGCTGAACAATTGTCATACACTCTAGTTGATGTCCTAGCACATCCATTGCTAGGTTGTTGGTGCCTGGTGGGAGGTGGTTAGTATCTAGTTTCAGGTTGTTGTCCACTGACGGGATGTGACTGATTTTTGGTTCCAGGTTATACTTGACTGATTTCGGTCCTAGGTTGTTGTCGATTGTTTCTGATGTGAGCTAGACAAGTAAAGAATAATTATGGAAAGAATTTGATAATCCTAAAGGGTAAAGGTTGAATCACTCTTGAATAGATCCATTTGATAGCTCAAGAGCTATGAAATGAGTGCAGAAAGAGAAAGAGAGAAACTATTTTATTTCACAAATGAATCAATAAGAATACAATGCAGTCGAGTTGATCCTATATGAGTAAGTGTTGGACGGAAAAGTTTGTTACAGTTGAGTAACTAACTTGTAGGAACCACGTGCGTGTCATATGCAACTAACTATCTTCAACAACTAATAGACTAACTACTCGATCAACTCACTAATGATGAATCAACATTTATCAATTAAACTAATCTAAAATACAAAATATGAAAGAACCATAATGATTATATCAATCACCCCCCAACCCCCAACCATCCTTGTCCTCAAGTATTATTATGGGGAAATCCCCTGGAAAAGTCCTACAGCTCTACCCATGTACTATCCTAATGAGCAGTGTTCAACCATTTCACCAGGACTTGTGTAACAGCTTTGCCCCTCTTCTAAGCTAGTCTTCTATCAAGAATAGCCTCAGGTGCTAATAGAATGTAGCTCGAATCAGAATGAACTTTAGGTAAAGTTGTGGAAGTAGTATGAGAACCTAACTTTTCTTCAACTGTGATACGTGAAAGGTTGGATGGATCTTAGAACCAATAGGCAATGCTAAGGTATACGCAACAGACCCCACTATAGCAATGACCTGGAAAGGATCATGAACTTGGAAGAGAGTTTTTGAAAGGAATGATCTTTGAGGGAAAGCTGCCTATAGGGTTGCAACTTAACAAACACTCAATCCCTAACATTAAAAGATCTCTCAGTCCTGTGCTTATCAGTCTACACCTTCATTCTGTTCTGAGCTTATCCCAATTGAAATTTCAACTTCCTAAGAGTAGTTCTCTGGCCTGCAAGCTTCTGTCAACAACATCCAGTTAGGAGTTAAAAGGAGAATAGGGATGTAATGGAGGAGGTTTCTGACCATAAACAGCTTTATAAGGGGTCATGTTAATGGAAGAATTATGCAAAGTGTTGTACTACCATTCAACAAGTCTTATCCAATTAGGTCAGCCCTTTGGTTTCTCAAAGGTCATGCACCTCAAATAACATTCTAAGCACCTATTTACAACTTCAGTTTGTCCATCAGTTTGACGGTGGTATGCACTAGAAGTGAGCAAGGAAACTTTCTTCAGTGTGAATAATTTCTTTCAAAACTTGCTGACAAAAATAGGATCTCTGTCTGAAACAATAGTCTTGGGCATTGATACGCTCAAATTACGCCTTTTAATGGCATAATGCGGACGTTGTCAAATATAGTAACCCAACAAGATTGGTGTCGAATCCCATAGAGAAAAATATGTAGGCGTTTAAGCAGATTAGGAATTATCACCAATAACAGCTAGGCTGAACGCATCAATGGTGGTTTTTAGATATGGTTTTGATAAAATACGAAAATATTAAATCTAATCTAGAAAGCAAGTAAATTGATCAATGGCCACAAGAATGGAATAAAGGAAACTACTTCTCAAGTAACGATCCAATATATTTCACGAATTACAGATAATGGTAATATTATGTTAATTAGCCTCGGATAATGACTCTAAATTAACTTCTATCGAAGATTAACTAGACTACCTAATTGAATATCCTTAAAGCAATTAGGAGCATTAAGAACACCCGACTATAGCTAAAAGTGGTATCGCCTATTCCTAGGTCAATTTCCATTAGATGGGGGTTAACGCCCCAAATTCATGTTAATTATTCTATCCCAACCCCGTTCTTCTGGCCTCTTCCGAGTTTCAAACAAAGTAAATGGATGAGCCCTAGGGTTAGCTACTCCCTTGAGAAACGTTGAAGAACAAGAATAGTTAAAATAACAATAACTTACTTGATTAAAAATAATGTCGATCAATAAATAAGCACAACAAGAGTTTCAATCTCAATTGTCACCAAGAAATTCCTATAAACAAGGTTTGAATAAAAGAAAGAAAATATACGTAGGAACCCTAGCCTCCAAACTTGTGTTTTATGACAAAAATGTTTAAGAATTATGGCTTATGAAATATTTATAGGTGTAGAAAAAAACCCAGATAAAATAACGCAGTCTAAGTCGGACAGGGATAAAATATAACCGACTGCAGAATAGGATTCAGAGACCCGAATTTCGTGCGCACGCAAGTTGCTGGTCACTGCCTTCAGGTACGTTTTCTCCCTTTTCAATTCTTTACTCTTTCTTTCCTTTTCCACTTTGGTCTCATCATTGCTCCAATCATTGGAGTAATGATGAGCCAATTATTATGTCTTTTCTTTTTCTCTTGTCTCTTTCTCCTTTTTTTCTTTTGTTAATTTTTCTTCCGCGTTTTATTCAATTTTGCTCCAAATCTCTTCATCTTCATTAATCGCTTTATTCCTACACATAAAAATATAATATTAAGCACAAAGCAATATAATTTATACTCAAAAGACAATTAAAAGTATTAAAATGTGAGGCAACAATGGCTAAATATATGCATTTTTGGCCGAACATCACCACCCCACACTTAAACTCTTGCTTGTCCTCAAGTAAGCACTAAAACCACTCTCAATAAATCAAGCCTAGGAATACCACCACTTTGATTGATACCAACAATTAGGCTCTATAGCAACTCAAACCATCAAATATATACTTCCTGATCATCATGCAAGATATACAAATCAACAAACAAACAACAAACGTCTAACCTCCTAATCTCAGAGACGGACTCTAACTCATCAAATTTAAGCTCGCTCACCTACTCTGTCAAAGAAATCTAATAACATTACCTATCTATCATGAAACAAGTGCCCTCACAAGAAGAAATAGTCCACACACTTAAATCAAAGAATCGAATGTAAATTAAGTACTTAACATCAAAGCACAACTCTCGCACTCAAAAAAGAAATTCACATGTATGCACAAAGAACCATAGGCTTGCCCATTATGTACATCTCTACTAATTAAGTGTGCTTGAATAGAATCAAATAGGACTTTAACGGGTTGTAATGTTGGCTAGGAGACGGGTAGGAAAACTATATAATAGTGACTTACACTTTCCTAAGCACTTTGCAATTTTAAATTCATCACCCATTATTTTCATCTTTTCACTTTATTTTTCAGTCGTCTCTTCATCAATTTTTTTCTCTAGTAATTCTCATCATATCAAGAACGTTTCAATTTTTTTTTTTCAAGCAACTTTTTTTTTCATTTTTTTTTTTTTTACATTCTTTTTAAGAGGGTCTTTTCATCACTTTGCAACTATCATTGGTCACCATTTTTCACTTGACCATCCTTTTTCTTCATATTTATCAATTATATCACAGTCTATGCTACAGTGCTCAAGGAAGCAGGGTGCAAAAACGAGGAATTCAACAAAAGGATCAAGTTTTAAATTATGGCTAATAAAAGAACGGCCACAGGCTCAAAGGGCTAACTAGTGGTACAATATCTGAAAAGGCTAAAATTTACAAGACATATCAAAGAAAGCCTATTATCATCTTCTAAACAGAGCAACACTTTTTATTTCGCTTCAATAACATGCAGGACAAGTTCTAGATTAAGATGCAAAACATAGAATATCTGCAAGAAATCCTCACCACACATGGCACAAGTCTCAATCAAGATGGATCAATTCTATTCTAGGACAGATAGGATCATGACGAACTACAAAATAAGAAAAGCTATATACAAAGTCACAACCATGAGTTTAGGTGTCAGAAGTCTGCTATCTTTTCGTTACTCAAGCACTCACATGAAAGTATAACTCAAGCTCAAGCCCAAATATGCTAGTATCAAACAAGTCAAAACAGGTTTTTTTTTCTCTCTCCTTTACTACTCCTAAAAAAAAAAAATAACCCTAAAAATAAAAAAATTATCCGGTTCAAAAGCCCCCCCTCTGGAAAGAACCGAGGCCATAAGAAAACCAAAGGAGGCGGATGATGTATGCCACTAAAAGAGAAAAAGAAGCTATAAAAGAAAAATATAAGAACGAACAAAGAAAAAAAATCCTTTTGAATTTTTATTAGTTTATATATATATATATATATATATATATATATATATAGGCTAAGAAATAAAAAATAAAAAAATCCTATGGCATAATCATCCTTGACCTCAAAAATCGGAAGTACCCACCCCAAACTTAAAAATATGCATTGTCCTCGATGTATGTATAATAGAGAAAAATTAAAACAAGGGTGAAAAATACTCGCTGAGACCCTGTAGGGCCTAACTAGCAGCATAATTCTCAATGTTAAGGGTCGGGACGACCCCACACTTAAGCCCAAACATGCTCCTCAGCTTTCAACTTCGGGTACTCAGACTTACTCAGACTTCCCCTAATTTGCAAAACAAAAACAAAACAACACGTGACACTATAAAAATAAAAATCTAAAACTATTACACATTGGGTTGCCTCCCAATAAGCGCCTTAGTTAATGTCCCGGCATGACGTGAATCAACTTTACTGCTTTTCTCGCCATTTGGAGCTTATGAATTAGGCACCCAACTTAGATTCAAGTTTGTGACCACGAGCGGCGGGGGGTGGTAAGTAGATGAACAAGCTAAGCATAATATTTTTCATCTTACACTTCTTGGCTTTCAAGTGAGGAATGTCGTTCTGGCTTCTTAAGTTTTCAAATTGCAAGATATATGGCATTTGAACTTCTTGAATTTCGACATCCTCTTTTTCCCCCAGATTGGAGTCAACAACAACCATATTTTTCAGAACAATGGTTGACTCCAATTTATATTTTTCTTTGGCATGCCCAATAAACTCATCTTCATGATTGACCCCCAACAAAGGGATTACCTTTTCAGATTGAGCATTGGGGAGTTCATATTGATTCTCATCTGGATCGAATGCCCATGGCGGATTTTCTTCTTCTGTCATCAAACCAAGTTGGAGACTAGTTTCCAAGTATTCTTCCAAGACTTTTTGATTTTTGTTACCCTCATTAAGCAGACATTCCAACATGAGTTCGAACTCACCAATTTGGCCATGCTCACAATATAAGTCAAAAACACTACCAAACAAGTTTTCATGGAAAAATGCCATTTTTTTTTTATTCTTTTTGTTTTACAAATAAAGTAAAACACAGAAAACAACTAAACAAATATTCACAGGTTCGGTTCAAAGAAAGTTAGCTTATTTCCTAAATTAGCCAAAATACGCCAATTTTTCCCCGGCAACGGTGCCAAAATTTGATACACTTAAATTACACCTTTTAATGGCCTAACGCGGACGTTGTCAAATATAGTAACCCAACAAGGTTGGGGTCGAATCCCACAGAGAACAATATGTAGGCGTTTAAGCAAATTAGGAATTATCATCAACAACAGCTAGGCTGAACGCATCAATGGTGGTTTTTAGATATGGTTTTGATAAAATACGAAAATATTAAATCTAATCTAGAAAGCAAGTAAATTGATCAATTGCCACAAGAATGGAATAAAGGAAACTACTTCTCAAGTAACGATCCAATACATTTCACGAATTACAGATAATGGTAATATTATGTTAATTAGCCTCGGATAATGACTCTAAATTAACTTCTCCCGAAGATTAACTAGACTACCTAATTGAATATCCCTAAAGCAATTAGGAGCATTAAGAACACCCGACTATGGCTACAAGTGGTATCGCCTATTCCTAGGTCAATTTCCATTAGATGGGGGTTAACGCCCCAAATTCATGTTAATTATTCTATCCCAATCCCGTTCTTCCTCTTCCGAGTTTCAAACAAAGTAAATGGGCGAGTCCCAGGATTAGCTACTCCCTTGAGAAACGTTGAAGAACAAGAATAGTTAAAATAACAATAACTTACTTGATTAAAAATAATGTCGATCAATAAATAAGCACAACAAGATTTTTCAATCTCAACTGTCACCAAGAAATTCCTATAAACAAGATTTGAATAAAAGAAAGAAAATATACATAGGAACCCTAGCCTCCATTGTGTTTTATGCCAAAGATGTTTAAGAATTGTGGCTTATGAAGTATTTATAGGTGTAGAAAAAAACCCAGATAAAATAAACCAGTCCAAGTCGGACAGGGATAAAATATAACCGGAAACGAGAATAGGATTCGAGACCGAATTTCATGCGCACGCAAGTTCTTTGGTCGGTGCCTTCGGGTACGTTTTCCCCTTTTCAATTCTTTACTCTTTCTTTCCTTTTCCACTTTGGTCTCATCATTGCTCCAATCATTGGAGAAATGATGAACCAATTATTATGTCTTTTCTTTTTCTCTCGTCTCTTTCTCCTTCTTTTTTTTTTTTTTTTGTTAATTTTTCTTCCGCGTTTTATTCAATTTTGCTCCAAATCTCTTCATCTTTACACCGCTTTATTCCTACACATAAAAATATAATATTAAGCACAAAGCAATATAGTTTATACTCAAAAGACAATTAAAAGTATTAAAATGTGAGGCAACAATGGCTAAATATATGCATTTTTGGCCAAACATCAGGCATGCCATGTAATTTGAAAACACCATTCATGAATAGTTGTGTCATATCCAATGTAGAATAGGGGTTTATAAGAGCCATGAAATGAGCTGCTTTACTCAGCCTGTCCACCACCACATAAATGACCTCTTTATCAGCGGTTTTTGAAAAGCCTTCTATAAAATTCATTGAGATGTTTTGCCATACTTTCTCAGGTATGGGCAAGGTCGTAACAACATTTTCTCCTTTGCACCTCTGACAAGTATCACACTCCCTTACAAAGGTGTAAACATCTTGTTTCATTTTCTTCCAATAGAACTCATGCTTCAGACTACGCAAAGTTGTTGAAATGCCAGAGTGACCACCAACAGAATTAGCTTGGAAATGTAGCATCAACTTTTTCCTCAATTGGATATCAGACCCTACCATAATATTTCCCTTTCTACTTAGTATACTAGCAGTGAACTGGTAATAAGGCTTGTGAGGATCATTGGTCTTAATAGCTTGCAATAACTTCTGCAAGTGAGGATCATGGGACCAGGATAGTTTCACTCAGTCACAGATCCAGGATTTTAAGATCCTGGGTGCTTGCCTTTAACGACAAATATCGCGTTCAAGTTAGAGACCGAAGATAGCAGGGTGTGCATACTTGGTATATACCGAATTATATATCATATCGAAATCAAAATTACAGTATTTGGTATGCATCTTTAAAAAAATACTTGATATTCGGTACAATATTTCATAGTTACAAAAAGTACAGAAATGTCGAATATTATACTTAAATATTTAATCGCATATAGAATCAATATATATTATATTATTATCCAAATAAAAATAATTTTTTCTATCTAATTTTTCTATCTAAATATAAGCTAATAAAAGGTTAAAAATCCTAAATTTAATTGATTAGCGAATTGTCTTCAATATAATTATATATTTAATTAAAACTAATACTTCATCTGCTTCAATTTATGTGAACCTATTTGACTGGGCACGAAGTTTAAGAAAGAAGAGAACACTTTTGAATTTGTGGTGTAAAATAAGGTACATATTTGTGTGGCTATAAACTATTGCATAAAGATAAATTGGTTTCAGATATGGAAAGAGGTCATCTTTTTGCACAAACTAAAAATGAAATAGATTTGCATAAATTGAAATGGAGAGAGCAATATTTTAAAACAATAAAATAGTATAAGCACAAATGAAATCTTATTTAGTGTCATCTTGAAAATTATCGCAGAAGAATCTGAATGGAAAAAAATTAAGAAAGAAAGCACCAAGACATAGAAATAAAAGCAAGTAGAGTTTCAGAAAAATGCTTTGGTCGAGAATCGAAACCGAACCTTACGCAAGCTAGAACCTTAACCTCCTACGCCTGAACCAAAGCACCGATCAGTATTTTTGTTCAGTGGGTGCTTACCAACATTATATGTCCATTTTCCTGAGTTTTATAAACAAATATATATAATTCGGGATGGGGTTAATGGGTGCTCGAGCACTCACCACGCTCTATGTGGGTCTGCCCTTGGTTTCACTTCCTCAATTAAAGGTGAGTGCACTCCTGAGATGATGTAAAGTTGAATAAATTCACCGTGCCTAGATAATGCATCAGCAGCAACATTCTCCTTCCCATTTTTGTACATATGGAATAGTCATAACCAAGTAGGTTAATCAACCATTTTTGCTGGCTTGGGATTGATATCTTTGCTTAAGAAAATACTTAAGACTTTGATGATCAGTCTTAATAATAAAATGTTTACCAAGCAAGTATAGTCTCCACCTTTGAATTGCAATAACCAAAGCCAAAAGTTCTCTCTCATATACAGATAGTGCCATGTTTCTAGCAGACAACCCCTTACTAAAGAAGGTAATGGGTTTATTGTCTTGAGTTAACACAGCACCAATACCATGGTCTGATGTATCAGTTTCAACTTAAATTCCTTAGAAAAGTCAAGAAGGGCCAGCACAGGTACAGAAGTGAAGGCCAGTTTCAGCCTCTCAAAAGCTATTGCAGCATCATGATTCTAATGATAACTGCATTTCTTCAACAAATCATGTAAGGGCCTAGAAATAGTTCCATATCCTTGAATAAACCTTCTATAATAACTTGTTAATCCCAGGAAATCCTATCAGTCTCGTCAAGGTTTTAGGTTGAGCCCACTGTAGCACAGCTTACACCTTATGTTTGTCCATTTCCACTACTCATTTAGAACATGCCCCAAATTATCAATCTTGAGTACCCCCCAAGTCATATTTACTCTTCTTCACAAATAGGACATTATTCCTCAGTATTCTAAAGGCCTCTTCCAGATGGGACAAGTGATCAGGCCAACTAGAACTGTAACTGAGTATGTCATCAAAGAAAACAAGGATAAATTTTCTGAGATGAGGGTGGAAAATTTGATTCATTAACCTTTGAAAGGTGGATGGGGTATTAGTAAGCCCAAAAGGCATTACTAAGAATTCATAATGGCCATGGTGTTTTCTAAAAGTAGTATTGGGTATATCAAGTTCAAACATTCTGATTTGGTGATAGCAAGACCTAGGGTCCAGCTTTGAAAAGAATTTGGCACCATGTAATTCATCTAGCAATTCCTCAATAACAGGAATTGGAAACTTATCATTTACTGTAAAATTGTTCAGTTCCCTATAATCAACACACATCCTCCATGTGCCATCCTTCTTCTTCATCATGACAATAAGTGACGAGTAAGGACTAGTGTTGTTTCTGATTACTCCAATTCTCAACATTTCATCAACGATCTTTTCAATTTCATTTTTTTGTATAGTGGGTTATCTATAAGGACTGATATTGATTGCTGAAGTACCTTCCTTGAGGATGATTTTATGATCATGTCCTCTAGAAGGAGGTAGTTCAGTGGATGTCTCAAACAAGTCTGAGTACTTGTCCAAAAACAACATTTAAGTCCTGCTTCTGCATATCTGCAACAGGTTCCCCTTGCATATAACATAAACTAATCCCTTCTTCTTGTCCTTCCTCAATGAGCATGCCCACTGATATTTTACAAATTTTAGCAGGTTTAGCTAACAATTTATCTATCTGGCCAGCTGGAATCATTTTAGCTACAAGTGGTTCTGCACCTCTGAGAGACACCTTCTGCCCATTGATACTAAACTCCATTTTGAGTTTTTTGAAGTTTCTCATAATATCACCTAGTGTAATCAACCATTGGATTCCAAGCACCATGTTGCAACCCCCATTAGGAAGTATCAACATGTCTGAATCAAAACAGACCCTTTGCATCTTTCATTCCACTTTCTTACACACATATTGACATTGAACCTTATTACCATCAGCTATGGACACATTGAAATGAGCTATAGCAGTCGTGCCACACCCCAAACTTTGAGAATTATTGTAATCCAAGAAGTTATGGGTACTACCAGTGTCAATTAAGACCATATTAGCCTTGCTCCCTTATAGACACCATCACCCTCATAGTCCTAAAGTCATGAGTACTAGTCATTGCATGTATTGACACATGTGATAAAATAGATCCTTCAGAGTTTGTTTCCAAACCCTGAGGCATTACAACTAATAATCCTTGGATCCACCATGACTTCTTCTTCTATTTCCACTAGTTCTTCATAGCTATCCACCTCCATTGAAAATAACTGCTTTTCTTCTTACAAACATGACCAAATGAGTATTTTTCATCACAGTTATAGCATAACCCTTTACTTCTACTTTCCTCCATTTCAGCAAGAGTTGGTAGTTTTGGATTCTTAAAAACTGGCTTAGAACTACGAGCAACGGCATTCACTGGTCCAGATGCATTCATTGATCTAAAGTTGTTATATGGTTTTGAATAGGGTTGATTAGTACCTTGAAAAGAGGATACATGGGTATTTCTGGGGTTTGACCAAATATGTTTCTGAAAGGAAACTTGTTGTTAGACTACTAACGTTTGTTCTTGGGTTCTTGCTAAGCCAATAGCCTTAGCCAAATTTCTAGGGCCTGACATTTTAATTGTTAGTCCAATCTCAGGTTTCAGACCCCTCACAAAATAACTAACCACATATTCTTCAGAAAGTTCTACTCGAGTGAGCAATTCATCGAAAATATCAACATATTCTTGGACAGGACTTACATGTCTCAAGTATTTGAAGTCACCCATAAGGTCATCAAAGAGTTCAAATCCAAATCTAGAGTGCAAACATCTAACATACTCATCCCCACCTTGGCCAATCCCTGGTCAATCATTGCTTGATGCCATTCCAATGCTTGGCCTTCCAATCGACAAGAAGTTATTTTCACCTTTGAACCATCACGAGCTTCATCCATATCAAAAAACTGTTCACTCTTGTAAAACCAATCCTTCAATCCAGTCCCATCGAATTTGGAAAAATCCATTTGATAACTGTGATTGGTGAAGTGATGATCTCAGGCCCTCTAATTGCCTCTACAGTTATCTTCTTCGGGCACCATTTCACCTTCGATTACCTAGATCTCCAGCTTCATCCTGTTCTCTATTTTCCTCTAAATTAACTTGAGGAATAGGATCCATTGCAGGGTTAAAGTTCCTCGTCATAATCGCTTGATCTCCTCCATTGTTTGTGCTACTTTTGCATCCATAGACTGTTGCATTTCTGCAACAGAGTTGACAACTCCTTCCATGAATTCCTTTAATGTATCGACTTCTCTTCGCAACTCTTGCATACGAGTGTTATGATCTCCCATGGTTACAGGTCAGAGAACCACGGCTCTATACCAGTGATGTGAGCTAAAAAAGTAAAGAACAATTATGAAAAGAATTTAAATGATCCTAAAGAGTGAAGATTGAATCACTCTTGAATAGATGCATTCGATAGCTCAAGAGCTATGAAATGAGTTCAGAAAAAGAGAAACTGTTTTATTTCACAAATGAATCAATGCAGTCTAGTTGATCCTATATGAGCAAGTGTGGGCGAGTAAGTTTGCTATAGTTGAGCAACTAACTTGTGGAACCACGTGCATGTCACGTGCAGCTAACTAACTCTTCAACAACTAAGACACTAACTACTCGATCAACTCACTAATGATGAATCAACATTTATCAATTAAACTAATCTAAAATACAAAATAGGAATGAACTATAATGAGATCATATCAGTTTCTCGGTTGTTGGTGTCTGGTGGGAGGTGATTGGTGCCCGTTTTCAAGTTGTTGAAGCCCGTTTCCAAGGTTGTTGACGCCTGTTTCCAGATTGTTGGTAACGTTTCCAAGTTGTTGGTACCCATTTCCAGGTTGCTGATACTCGTTTTCAGGTTGCTGGTAACCATTTCCAGGTTGTTGGTACCGATTTCCAGGTGCTGATATCTATTTACAGATTGTTGGTACCAATTTCCAGGTTACTTATATTCGTTTCCAGGTTGTTGGTACCGGTTTCCAAGTGGTTGATATCCATTTCCAGCTCGTTGGTACCGGCAGGTTGTTGATTGGTACCCGTTTTCATGTTGTTGATACAATACCCATTTCCGGGTTACTGGTATGGAGGACAATAATAATACTAATAATTTGGTTGAGAAAATTGTAACCATTGTGGCGGCGTCTATAAATAAACTGTCATGATTTCACCAATTTCTGGTGGAAATATGTAATAGAATCATTGTGGTGGTGCCCAAGGAGGAGGGTTATCATAACTCTGTTGATCCAAAGCTTGTTTCCATGCTTGGTGATGGTCAAATTGATAAGCTCTGAATCAATTCCTCTGTCGACAGATTATTGGTATCGATTGATGTGGTGCTGTTGTCATTGCGGTCAGAAAGTTTTAGAACGCCAAGGCTAGTGCAAAGAGAAAAACAAATGCAGAGACAGCAAAAAGAAAATACTTTTGGAAAGAGCCATGTTGATGTAGGAAAAAATAGAATGTCACGTATATTGGAACAAGATCCACATCCTTTCAGAGAGCTAAAAGATGGAATCCCAATTTTAAGTTTGGTTACGTTTTCTCATCTCATCTTTTGTCACAAACTCGAATTGTACAGAAACTAGAAGTCATACTTGAAAGCAATTATTTAGAAAACACTCAATTAATAAACACTCAATTAATGTTGATGAACGTGAATTCGCTTATCAGGAAAACATATGATCTATCTGACATTATACAGATAGGTTTATTGTTTATATGTCATCTCCTATTAAAGGTTGAATAAACCTTAAACAGGCTTTAGGTCGCATAAGACTTGCCCAGAATAAGTCCTAAATTGTAATGAGGTTAGAAACCTTTGTGCAATTGCACTTAAATGAAGAATATGAACTAGCGTTAAGCACACCCAATATTATAACCAATTAAGGAGCTTTTCATTACAACTAAATATATCCCACTTATAACACCTGTGATAAAACATTTACCAAGCCAACAGGAAAACCCTGCATTACAATTCCTCATTTTGAATCTGATTAGCCAAAATTTTAGAAACAGAATAATACTTGCACAATGCACATCTCATAAATTTTAATGAGTCCAAACACATGATCTCCACCTGTGAGTGCCTCATAGGCAAAAATTGACTTTGACAATGGCATACATGGTAATCAGATCATAATGTACAATGCCACCTTTGAAGGTAAAAAGAAGCAAGCAATGCCAGGCATCTGAGCGATTCCCAGGTAAAGCCACCACTTGAAAAGTCCAACCAGTACTGCCTCTTCTTCCAAAACAATTGAATAAATTGCTCTAGGGAGTACAAACAACGAGCAGAAGCTTCTTCATTGTGAGAAGGGGAAAAAAAATGACATGCTACAAAGCATCCTCTTATAGGGCCATGCAACCTCACAAATCACGAGGAAAATTGCTGATTTGGCCTTCCTCCAAGATATCTTTGTTATTCACCTTATAACTTATCCGTATGCGCATGACAAGGGATTTCTGGTAAAATAAAGATAAAGATATAGCTGTTAAAGAATCACAGGAATTCAACAGAGAAGTGGAAAGTACATTCAGTCTCATGGTTTAAGGGAACTGCATAATGCTGAAATACATTCAATTCCAATAGCTGACAAACAAAATTCCGTTACTAGTTTCTGTTTCTATTAGCAAAGAGACAAAGATTGCTAAATAATAACAACGTACATCTGTAGCTATATTTTCAAACCTCTACAAGGCAAAATAATGTTTCAAGAGTTTTCAATCTCTCCCATCTCATATCCAATTCACTCAGAATCCATATGAAAAGTAGTGGGGGTAAAAGCCTGAACTCATAAAGCATATTTTCATGTTTATAATTTTGTGGATCCACGTGCAAACATTTGGTAATAGCTTTTCTCTTCATGAGCGAATGGAACAAATGAAATTCTGAAGTTAGCATTGATTCATAATACTGTAACTAAACTCATGTTTAAGATTGGACTTGCAACATGCCTGCCAGTTTATCAGTATCATATTGATAATGAGCCTAGACGATGTTTCTAATATTAATCATCTTTTCGACGGAACTCTAGGAAAGAATGATAGCATAGACTTGGGAAGGAGTGGCATTAAACTCATGAATCACATAATTGAATTCTGGGAAAGAGTGATACAGCATAAACTTAGGAATACGACAAGAGTGATAGAGCACCAGATTGGATTAATGCCTGGTAAATCTACAGCGGAGGCCATATTTTTGCTAACAAGATTGATGAAAATTTATCACACATAATGGTATTTTCTCGGTTAAATCATATTATGAAAAAAAGCTTATGAATAGGAAGGAGGTGGACTTTCCTTATAGAGCGATTTGGATCCCGAAGAAACCGAGAAAGGTGTGTTCTTTTACCTGGTTAGCAACTAGAGGGGTGATCTTGACGGTGGAGATTCTGCGAAAGAGGAATATCACTTGCGTCAGTTGGTGCTTTATGTGCAAGGGTCCAGGTGCAAATGTCGACCATCTCATCATTCACTGTCCAGTAGCTTCGAGATTATGGTGGGAGATTTTTACATGGTTTGGGGTGTTCTGGGTGATGCCAGGCACGGTTTAAGAGGTTATGGTCAGCTCGATATCTTCAGGATCCAAATCGCTCTATAAGGGAAGTCCATCTCCTCCCTATTCAAAAGCTTTTCATAATATCCATATGTTGTTGTAATCATCTATCTTCATTCACTCTATTTGGGTCTATTTCATTTGAATGCGTTCATATTTGTGCTTTAAGACAAAATAGAGGCTAAAAGAGGTTTCTAAACCATACAATTCATACATTTTTTCTACCTGGAAAACATCTAGTAAAAGTAATCCAAGCCAGAAAATGAACAATTCACATACCTTCCCATGTTGGCTGTTTGTAATTTTCAACTTCTGTGTGATTGATCCATTACCACTTGCAGGTAGGGTATTACCGCTAGCTGGATCCATTTGCAGTTGAAGGAACTTCATAGAAATGCCCCAAATAAGCATAGTCAAGACATGAAAAATGTTACATGTATTGAGAATAACATTAGGCCATCCAACGTATATTACGATTGACATTCAATTGCAATTAATCAAAAGGACCTGTATACCAAGAATTACCCAATGCATTTAAGCCTTCAGCAAATTGTTTTAATTTTTTTCCATTTAGAAGTTCAAAGAAGTGGATAATTTACTCCCTAGAATAATTGGTAGACCTATTTACAAGAGTCACCAAGCTATCCTTAAAATTTTCGCCTATCAGAAAAGTCAACCATGATGAGATATTTGCAAGGCATGAAATCCACATCAAGGGCAATGCCCTCCCTGAATAGAGAAAAGATTTACTGACACACTTAAATGAATTTATACCCCATAAATACCAACGTCGCCTATGTGAGCTTGTTCACATTGCCAGTCTCAAGCCCGAATAAAGAAGGAAGGTTGCGGTAGGTGGTAGTTAGCGTAAAGCTAGTCAATTCATGATGACTCCTCGTCTACCTAAGAGAAAGATAAGTTATCTCGAACAATTTTAAGACCAACAAGAATGAATGTTGGGCCATCAAAATCTCACTCATCCACAAGATGAGTGAGGCAAAGATGTGAATATTAAGATGGATGTATGATTAAACAAGAGTAGATAGCACCCATTGAGGATAAAACGAGAAAAAGTCGCTTGAGATGGTTTAATTATGTCATATGTGATACAATACAGGATGGCTCAAGTGCTCAATTTTATCCAAGGCCGTGTACTAGAAGTCAAGGACTTTCGAGCTTTAGAAGCCCTGTTCATGGAGGATGGAGCTTTGGAAGCACTTGAAGACATGCGTTGGAGGGCCTCCAAGCTATGGAAGAAGAGTACAAGAACCCAAGGCCCAATTCTTGCCTCTTAGAAGAAGCCAAAACGTGTGATCTATGGTTACAATTGCAAGCTTGGGTAGTCAAAGGCCGGAAGGTGGTTATTTACGCAAGAGGCTATCTTTTTAAGACAAGCCACCATCCAGGAAGAAGACCAAACAAGGCCCTTACTTCATTAAGGGTATTTTTGTAATAAGCTAGTTAGTCTTCTTTAGCCTAGTAGTATAAATACTAGGCTTGGTATTTCATTACTTAGATTATGATGATGTTGAGAAGAGTGATAGTTTGTTTGGTAGTTTAGTGTAGCGCTAATCTAGTGATTAGTGTGTGTGAGAGAGTTGATTATGGTGGATTCCATTGTTGGCTATTGAACCCATTTTCCATTGATTTCATATGAGAGTTGTTCATTTGTGGATTCATTGGATTGACTCTTAATAGAATTCAAATCGTATAGGTTCTTTGATTGAATCCAATTGGGAGGGTTTAAGTTTAGTATACCTAGGTTTGCCCATAGATTGATTATCAAGTGGGTCTTGTTCCTATCCTCTCTCCTCATCTCAAATTCTTCACTTCTCATCTTTGATTTCTTCGTTATCTTTATTTCCGCATATTTGTTGTTTAAATCCGTGTCTTTCACAAGCCGGATCGTATCATTTGATATCAGAGCTTAGGCTAAAGGATTGTTCCAACAATTCTTAATCCTACAGATGCTTTTGTACTTAGGTGTGAACCATGATGAATGAAGGTGTTAAAAGGAAACGAGGTAGACCTAAAATCACATGGAAGGTAAGGTGTCTTAAAAGGCGTATAATTTCTTGGAATCTTGCAGACATGGTGAAATACTGGACATGATGGAAGAAAAATATTTGTATAGGCTATGCCAATTAGTTGGGATGTTTTAGTTACGCTGGTATGTTTATCTTAGGTCTTATGCTTTCTATACGTCTTTTATCCCTATCAGAGATTCTTGGCAAAATACAGACTTTGCCCCTCAAACTTGCCAAAATTTTTCATTTAGAAACTTGTATTAAGGATTGAACGTATTGACATCGGAACTCGAGGCAAAATCCCTAAATGACAATCTCCTGCAAAGATGAGCTGCATGACTTTCAAACGCACTGACATGGTAAAGAGATGAATCAATGAATAACACGTGTAAAATATCAAAAAGAAAAAGCTTTTCTTTTTCCCCCTCGCACTACATCCATCTTCTTCATTTCAATACCTGCATAACTACCATCATCAGCCCATCTCCAACAACAAAGCGGCAAATTTCCTTAACCACAGCATTACTGTGACTTGAGTTCTCAAAATCAGAATTAAGTCGTCTAAAATTTAGTTTCTGAAATCACACTTGAGTTCTTAAAAGAAAAATCAAAATTAGTTATCAATAAGTTCTAAAGATTAGTTCCCTATGTGTTTTCCTTAGTATTGAACAATTCATTATTATATTTGTTTGATTTTTTTGCTCTCGAAACTGCGCCTACCTTTTAAAAGTTTGGTTAATATTTATCCAAGAGATAGTAGTTGATTACTGAACTTTTTTGGCACAGATTGGTCAATTCTCACTTCTAAAACTCCATGGCTAAATGAGAATATTTTTTTTTTAAACTAGTAACCATTGGCCAAATGAAGATATAGGCGTCTAGCAAGACGGAACAATGGCTTAGCTGAGACGGAACGCACCTATATCCAGAAAACCTTTTTAGCTTCATCCTTTGTTTCCTCTCTCTACCCCAAAAATTACTTAGCTCCTGTCAATTCTCAAAAAAGAACTCTTTTTTAGTTCACTCAGACCCTGTGACAACCTCACTTCTCACTTTCATTCTAAACCCATATCGGACTTCCATTCTCAAAAACTCCAGTTTCTCCATCAAAACTGACTAACGACCTGAAAAACCTCCGGTAGAAGCTCCGGTCGAGTCCCATAGGTCGGAAAAGGTTGTCAGATTTTCTAAGAAAGTTGGAAATAAAATTCAGTCTCCACGCAGCAACAGTTATGTTCTAATACTGTAATTCAGAAATTTGATTGGTTATAGCACAAGTATTAGAGGGATTTGGAATTGGTCTTGCAGTACCTCTTGTTTGGGACGGTCTGCACGGCGGTGGTGGCAGTGGCTATAATAGTGGTGGAGGAGGTGGAGGCAGTTGTTATAGTGGTAGAAATGGGGAGATGGTGGTGGCAGTTCGAAGTTGAAGTAGATAGAAGCAAAAAACTAACAGAGAAGAAAAAAGAGGCTTCTCACGCTCTCAATGGAGTGTACTACACACGTTGTGTCATGTCACCTGTGTGTGTCAAGTAGGTACGTTTTTCACTAACATCAAGTGTTCAATAGGTACATCCCTTAGTTCAAGTAGCTGAATAGAAAATTTTGGCAAGTTTGAGAGACCGCTTATGTATTCTGTCGAGATTTTTTAAATATAGAGAACTTCAAGTACTTTCTATTTTTATTTTATTTAATGTCAGCCTGAGATGAATTTAAATAAAAAAACATGGTCAAGTGATGATTCATGTAGTCCACCCCAGCTTTTTTGGAACTGAGATGCAATTATTGCATAGCACATAACTACCAAGAAGGTGCAAGCCAGGAGGGAAGACCAATCAATGAACAATATTAAGAAAATGTGCATTAGGTCTAACTCGACCCCAAGAGGAAGCTCATAAAGTGAGAATTGCCAAAATCATATCAAGAGACAACAACTCATTCCCTCAGCCAATGTGAGACACTTAATAAGCCCCTTAATCCCCCCCCCCCCCAAATTCCACATCCCGGGTTGGACATCTGGTAGTGGACAACATGAAGGCCTAACATTAAGTAAACGAATAATTGGCATGGGACTGACTATGATAGTGTAAAGAAAGTAGACTTCGGGCATAAGTCAACCAGAAAAGCCAACTCGTGAGATGATGATTGCCCAAACTCACACAAGGAGACAACAGTCTATTCTCTTGGGACACTCTAATACATGGGCTGATTGTCATTCCAAGTGAAAAATAACGAAAAGGAAAAGAATAACAGAACAAATTAACTATTGGATGATGGTTCCTTTGTTTACCTTTGGAACTGCTGCCTGGAAGATGAAGTCCGTGAAAACATCTTGTGACTTATTTGTAAAACTACCATCAATAAGTGTTGTCTGTGGGTTTCCCGGCTGCTTCGAGAAGTTGAATGTTAATCTCAAGGAGCTGCTTTCAAACGCAGTAACTGATGAGTGTGCCGGACCATTGCCTTCTGTAACTTAAAAAAATTGGTGTCAGCATTTCCAGAATAAAATTAGACTGGCCGGGAGGTTAAACATCTGATAGAGATAGTACCAGACATTGGTGGACTGGAGGGAAGGCCGTTCAATAAATCCAACATAGAAGAATTTCCACTTGTAGAAGAGACTTGCGCGGAAGGAGCTGAAGGTGTGGACAATCTATCTAATATATCCAACGGACTTCCATTGTCTGTGGAGGATAACACCTGAGGTGGAGACGGGCTGCTCTGAGCAGGAGGAGTTCCAATCGACAAAAGATCCAGTAAAACATCAGAGCCACTCTTTTGGGCCTGATTTGTATCTGAAATTCAAAGAGCATAAAGAGAAAATCCACTATGAAGTCAAGTTTATGTTAGGTGTCAGTTTGTGCTTGGAATAGTCAAAAGATGGCAATTTAAAATTTAAATGGAGTAAGGAGGAAAAGAAAAAATGTGAGGATGATCAGAATTATAAATCAGGAAAAGCATTCTGAAAGATTCATGCAATACACAGTAAATGTGACCTGGTTGCAAAGACACTGGCATCAGATTGACACCAAGAAGATCTTGAAGAAACTCTCCACCAGAAGAGCTAGGTGCAGGAGCATCATCTAAACTGAGATCGAGCAAGTCAGCAACAGGAGCAGTACTGAGCTTGGCAGATCCATTTGGAAGATTAACTGATACTCCTTGTGAAGTTGACACAGCTGCTGGCACAGAACCAGCTCTCCTTCCGCTGAAGGTTGCTTCATCCAGAACCGGCATTCTCTCTGCGAGTGAAGACCTGAAAACATACATCGCTGCTCAGCATAAAGCGTACTAGAAAGACAACAAAAGGAATAGAAACAACTTTCTATAAGATATCAACCAAACCTCATATTCTGATGCCTCTCGATAATAGAGTTAAATTCAATAGCTCTCTGTTGCAGTTCAAGCACAAAACTTCCTTTATACTGACCAATGATATCATTTATCCGCCTACACCAAACAAGAGCATTGCAGGTTATTCACTTAAGTTGCATATTCAGACCAACCGTTTACCAACTAGATGTAAGGGCCCCAAGCATCTATGTTGCTCGGACCCAGTACTTTTGCCGCCGTACCCGTGTCGACGCAACACCGACACGGGTTAGGGTGCGGGATTCATGTCAGATCCGGTCAATAGAGATTGGATACTTTGACCAAATCAAACAGAAAAAGTATTACGGGTAGAGTCGGAAGGTGCTGACGACCTCCACAGAAGAAGAGAAACGAGGTTGGAAACTGCCGGAAAAGTGCTTCACCTGCCTGCATGTGATGCTGACGCACTCGCTGACACTGACTGACAGCTGGCACGTAACGGAGCGTGCAAGGTCGTTTGCGGCTGGGATTTTCAGAGATCAGGTCGTCGGGAGTCGATCTATCTCATGGTGGATTGGGGTTTATGAAAGGGGTTGGTATGAAGAGTATGTTATCGAAGTTGGATGCAGATCTACTACATGCTTTCTGACCTAGGCTAGACTTGGAACTTCGTTAAGATTATGCTGTTTAACCTAGTAATAGATAAACCTTCTAATTTAATTTCAATATAATCCACTGTATCATATTCTTTAAGACTTTCAATATTTTAGGCTGAGTGACCCAAGACCATTATAAACTCCTCAAGAAACTTCTATATAACCTATGATAGATAAGAATGTATTTTCCCTAACTGTAATTCACATGATTAGGGAACAAACTACTTCTCTATAACAGTTGAAAAAATATTACTTAAAAGAGCCAAATAGAGATTTTTTGAAAAGATAAAATCAAAGCATAGAAAGAATTGAGAACACCTAAGTTACATTTTTATACCTATATTTTTTGATATTTGAATTATTTTTAGCCGAATCCCCGCACCTCTATCCATATCCCCGAATCTTGAAATTTTGATCATGAAGGATCCGACCTCTAGATCCTTACCCGTGTCGGACACCCGCACCCGAGTCCGAGCAACATAGCCAAGCATCAAGTTAAGAATATTATATAGGAGAAAATACAATTTACCAAGTTCGAGGCATGTGGGATTGCAAGTACAGATAACATTCCCAAGGAACAATACAGGATAACAGTCTGAGAGTGATGTAGACAACAAACAGATGTAATAAAAAGTTTAATACAACACGTCCTTCTCCGTGTTGATGAAAAGAACAGGTTTGTTAAGAAAACGTACCTTGGGCCTAACTCAAACAGAAAAGTTAGCTCAAGTGGTGAGAATTGTGCAAAATCAATAAGGAGATATAGCCCACATAATTAACCGATGTGGGGTTCTAACACTGGGCATGAAATTTGGAAAGAGCAGCATATCATGGATGGCCCAACATTGGTTAGTCCAACATGCCCTGTGGCTTTGGTCCGACAATGAAGGAAGTACAGTACAATGTGGGGTAAACGCACATCACGAGCTCGAACTCTGCCGAAAACAAAAGCCTGATATTTAAGTGGCAGAAGGATAGAAGGGCAATGTCATACTCCTCGGAGTTTTGGACATGTGCACCAGCTAGGGCTGGGCAACTAACCCAGGGATTTCTCGGTTAACATTGGGTAGTCCAACATCAAAGATTATTGTGGCTATGAATCCATATTAAGAAAACGGACCTTGGACCTTATTCAGCCCGAAATGCTAGAGCAAAGAACATGGACCATGAACCTACTCAACCCAAAAGCTAGCTCATGAGATGAGGATTGTCTGAGATCATATAAGAAGACAACATCCCCTTCCTTCAACTAAAGTAAGACTTTTTTGAAACCGGCTCACATCCCCAAACTAGACCCCTAGAGCATGGACCAACATTGGGTAAACCAACATAAAGGACCAACATTGGGTAAACCAAGAATTAGGATGGGTATGACTCTTATACCATATAAAAAGGATGGACCTTAACCTATCTCAACCCAAAAAGCTAAGCTCCTAAGATAAGGATTGTCCAAAACCATATAACAAGACAACCACCATTTCCGTCAACCAATGAGAGTCACTTAAAGAATGGTCCGAGATCATATAAGGATACTATAGCTCATATACTTATCCGATGTGGGACTCTAACAAGGTTAAAAGGAATGCATATTTCTTCAAGAAGAGTATCATAGAAACCAAAAGAAGTTGCATTAAGTTGAAATCTAGATGGACGAGTAGCCTGTATAGAGATCAAACATTCTTTCTAGAAAGCGAAAACCCAAGAATTACCTCCGAAGACCCACACCTTCGACAAAATTACTTGATTGCAGAAAGAATTTCTTGAAGTTCATAACGTAGGCTAGGTAATTACTAACTCAAAGGCTGGAAAGGGAAGGAGATTGCCTCAGCATAACTTTAGGATAAAGTCAATTATCAAGGAAAATGGACTAATTAAGGACAACATGATATGGACTGAGCAAGGCTATATCAAGGAAGGAATAAAACAAGAACAGCCTCTGGTTAGCAGAAAACGGAGCAAGAGATTGCTCAACTGGACATCATAGGGAGTGGTGATCAGCATTGTTCTAAATGGCTGAAACTAATCTGTCTTAAATAAATATCAGAATTCGAGGATGGAACTTGTATACAGGTTTTCCAAATCATCAATAAAACCTTATTGAAAGAAAAGGAAGAGTTCCTTGGCTCTTCAGAAACTTAGGAATCAGTCAATTAACCAATCATTATTAATACTGAAGGAAGAAACATTAAATTATTCATGGTGCTTGAATATAAAGTTGTTTGGTGTCCCAAACATCACATCACTGCTTAAATTAAACTAGTTAATGAATAAAGTTTTGAAACATGTGAATAGTTGAGAAGAGAGAGCAGAAGATTTTAAAAGCACAAGAGGCAGATTTGATTGTCCAGACTATTTACCAAAAATGAAGAGTTTCACATAAAAATAGAGCACGATTGACTATATGTTAGAGCTGAACAGCACAAACCGATATCCAACTGAATGAAACATGAATTCTGGCAGAAATGTCAGCCGATGGATAAGATATGTGAGCTTCATATACTGAAGTCAAGAGTATTTTAAGCATAGTAGAAACGAATACATACTGTGAACAAGATGGAAAGCGACTTGACAGCTTTAACAAAGCAATCAGACACATCGCCTGAGATGTGAGATCACATGAATGGCTTTTGATAGATGTCTCCACCACATCCACAGCATCCGACTCTGTCACCTGCTCCAAGAAACTTCTTCATATATGCCGCAGAAGGAGAAAATTATCATGCAGAGAAAGCTGAAATGATAATAACATGCACCCAACTCCATAAAGGAAAAAAGTTAAATCTCTTTTAAGGAAATATTGATAACATACAAAATATTTAGTTTTGCAGAGAAAGCTGAAATGATAATAACATGCACCCAACTCCATAAAGGAAAAAAGTTAAATCTCTTTTAAGGAAATATTGATAACATACAAAATATTTAGTTTTCTTTTTTATAAGTCATGGTGATGATTATAAGCCATCTTTTGGACTATCCATCATTTGTTTTCAAACTTACATCTTTGTTTGACTACAGTACATCAGTAGATGGCATATGCACATTATAACAATAATGTTTCACAATATATCATCATATTCTGGTCTTGAAATACACCAGTAGCAGCATATGGTAAAACATAATTGTTTGTCGATATTTCTTTCTTTCACTCTCCCCTTTTTCCTCCTATTTTAGTATTTTGGAAGAATAAGACATTTCTTGGAGATCTGTATTTTATATACTACTTGAAATCACATGGAACCAGTTTACATCCATTACTACATTCAACCAGAGCATAAATTCAATATTAGTGAATTTCCCAATAAATGTAAGAGGAAATTCAACGGTTATAGTTATTGTCAACACACCCATCGTGAGTTGTGTAAAGGATGACAATAATGAATGAGAAACTTCATCCAGAGATTGCTGGATCACGAATGAAATACAAGCTAGTTAAGAATATGATGCATACTGATATGGAGAAAAATATTCATAGATCATATTTGCAAACTGTCCAAATGGATGAACTCACAGTTAGGGGTTCTTCTATGTCAAGCCTTCCAACATTATTGACTAACATTTCACCGTATTCTCCAATGCACCAAACTGCAACTCGAACAAGAGTTTCCTAACGAAACAATCAAATAGAAAACAGTAAACAATATGGACATATTCAAGACCAGAAAACTGCTCATGGGATACAGGACCCTAGCTTCTGATAGAAGATAAAGGAAATGCGTGACATACCTGTTCCACTGCTGTATGCACGGCTCTGTACAAAGACCGTACCGCATATCCATGGAGGTCGGAAGCATTTGTAATCACCACAATCAGAGCATGCCACACCTCATCCTTGACATACTTTCCAGCCTATAGCACAGCTGACATATTAGTACTCTTTACCCACACAAAAAAAGAGAGAAAGAAAAAGTAGATCCACCAAAACAGGCCGACATGAATCGGATGCTAAGGACTGACACTTTGATAGATATTTGAGAAATAGGTATGATAAGTACAAATTTATCCAACAAGGGGCTTCAAATATGTAGAGTCAAATCTAAAGCCAGCACATACCTCTGAAAGGACCTTGAGCATCTGATCAATGTACCAAATTTTCTCAGGGGAGAACCTAGTTCACCATAAGTAGTTGTAAGCACGAGATGCATTTGAAACGAACGAACAATCCACATGTTCAGGAAAGTTATGTAATCGTATTACAACACAAGAATCCCCTTGGGACACAACCAGAAAAATAAACAGAAACAAAAACAGGAAATAGCAAAGCAATAACCAGAAGATCTCTTTCCAGAATATTCAAAAGCAGGAGTTTTCTGTGAATTATAAAAATAAGAGATGATAACCAATAACCGGACCCTGCTGACACGGGGTGCTTTGTGCACCGGGCTGCCCTTTTTCTTAAGAGATGATAAGTTTGACACTTATTCAGTATTGACTTACTTTTCCACTATGGAACAGATTTTGGCAGTCAGATCTCCCTTAAACTCTGGATCGCTTATTTCCAGATGATCAGTTAACTCCTTGGTCAATGGCTTCACATTGGTGTCGTTCACCAATAGATACACTAGCTCAAGGGCTCTTTTACGAATTGATGGATCGGAGTCCTGAAAATTAAATAAGCACAAAAGTTGCAACAGAAATGATAAATATGAAAAATTCGGGAAAAGATGTAAGACTTTTGCATTTCAACTCAAGTAGCCATATAATGGCGTTAGTACCAATATGAAAAAAATGCAATTAACTATGTATATTGAAAAAATGCAATTAACTATGAGCCTGTTTGGATGGGCTTAAAAAAAGCAACTTATATGCTGAAAACAGCTTATAAGCCAAAAAAAAATAAGTTGGGCTCTTTTTGGCTTATAAGTTGTTTTCAGCTTATAAGCTGCTTTAGATAAGCTAAGCCAAACGGGCTCAATTATTTTTGGGCTTATTTTAAGCACAAAATGGCTTTAAGCTGGCCAGCCAAACACTCAAAAAAGCTGAAAACAGCTTATAAGCTGTTTTCAGCAACTTATAAGCCAATCCAAACGGGCTCTATGTATATATGTACGTGTTATACATTCCCCTGCAGCATCTACATAACTTTTAAGACAGACTTATAAACCTAGAGTACTGCATATCTAGAGCACATATCATGCAAAGTGCTGGCTAGCAGAAGTTTAAACATACGCGGAGAAGTATTATCAAGGATGTACTCCATATATGAGAGGAAAAGAACACTGAGGATTGGAGAAGAAGAAAAATGAGAAGCAGTAAATTGTTATGCTTTATAAGAAACAATAAAATATAAAGGTAATATACCTTCACACATTCCAAAATTGTTGCCCGATGTCTTTGTACTGCTTGACTATCGACAGCTATAGCTCTCATCAGCATGTTCAAGGCAACATATCTGAAATAATTGGACCTCAATAAAATGGAAAGCATATTGCAGAAGAATACCAGTAATTATGCAGCCAAAATAACACAGAAGGAAACCACTTTTTCCCTCCCTTCCGCCCAAAGAAAGGAAAATAAACAAAGAAAATTAGACAGGTATCATCATCAGGATTGTTGTACACAGTCAGAAGTTACCAGGATTGTTGTGCAAAAGTGGTAAGTCAACTGAAAGCATGAAGATTTTTGTACTGAATTTCCATGCAGATTGCAGTCAGATTCACATCATACCAAAACCAGGGATGTTTTGAGACACAAAAGCATGTCTTACTTTGACTGCACATAATTAAGGTACAGCTTCGGTGCAATAAGTGGGAGCTACGAGGGGCCCTTTCCTCTTCCTTATATGTATCACCACAGTGTTGTCTTTTCACCATTGAATAGCTTTCTCCATTTATGTCTGGAACACATGAAAGAATTACTAACTCCATTTCTTTCTTTTCTTTTCTTTTCTTTTTTTTTTTTTTTTTTTTTTTTTTTTTTTGATAAGGTGACTCCATTTGACGTTATCTGACCACTCATGGAGCTAAGATTTTAATTTAATTTAAAAATTATTCTAGTGAGAGTGGGAAAAGATGAAGTGAAGTTAAAGTTAGTTTTATAGAAAAAAAATATCACATTGAAGTGTTAAATTTTGAGTAGTTAGATAAATCTCTATTCTTAACTATCGTGAATGTTTTATAGAAAAGGAATCGTGTCAAACATTTTGGAACATGACAAAATGAAAAGAGTGTCATATAAATTTGAAAAAAATGAGTATATTTTCTTATGTTCCTTAGTCCAGCACTCTAGACTTCGAGCCACTTGGACGATTTCTTAGTTCATACTTGTCTCGTTTAGTGTTGTCTTAATTTACGACACGCTTAAGCCCTGAAGCACAGAAAAACTCATGGAAGGCGATTCGCCTCCCTTAAGCTATGCTTCAGTATAGGCAACTAACGAAGACGTGCTCCTAATTGCCCATGCATTCTATATATATTGAATTGAGTTTGGGTGGTACTAAGCATAAATGTAATCCGCAAAAAGATATACTAATTGTTAAGGAAAATATTATGAATGAATTTTTTACATATATATTTTTAACACTTTTTTTATATATCATGAACATGATATTATCAAAAAAAAAAAAAAGTACTAAAATATATATGTAAAAATATTTTTCTTCATTGCCCCTTTTTGACTAAAGCCCACGCTTTTTAACTGCATTCTGCCCTTAATGGCCCAATAGACCTGGAGCGCTTTTTAAAGCTCTTCGCCATTGACAACACTGGTCTCCTTGATATTTTTTTCCTTAGATTTTAAAGAAATATGACGATCTTTTACGATTTTTTTAATGCAGATTACCTAAAACCCCCATTAACTTGGCACAGATTATTCGTATTGCAGTCTTAATTAACCCCCTGAACTTGGCTATTTGATAAATGTTACCCCTTGGCTGGCATGGCAAAGAGCGTGGATACACTCTCTTTATGGCACGTGGAAGTGAAGAAAAATAGAAAAATCAACTTCCAGGTGGGGTATTTTTCAATCGTTAATTGGCGCATAGTTATATAAAATGCTTCTATGTTACAATTATGTAGTTCTTCTGGCTCATCTAAATATCACATGCATATTTTACATCAACTTTGCATTTTTTAATTTCTTCTTTAGATACAATGACTATTTGTTCCAACTATGTCTTTTTTCATTTTGCATCCAAATTTGTAAACAACTTGGCTGGAACTCCATTTTAGCCAAATAAAAAGATTTTAGCTAAAATGAAGTAGTTCCAACTGTTATTTCTCATTATATTTTCTTTAGATGCAATAGTTATTTATTTCAACTGTGTGTTCTTGTTTCCGGGTCAAATCAATAAAAAAACTTAACTAAAGCTCTAGTATTTCAACTGTGTATTTCTTTTTATATCTTTTTTAGATGCACTGACTATTTGTTTCAACTATGTATTTCTTCTTTTTTAGGCCAAATTTGTCAAAATTAACTGAAACTATAAAAATTTAGCCTAAATAAGGGAGTTCTAGGCAAATTCTTTTACAAAGTTGACCCGAAAAAGATGATCTAAAAATTAACGAATTTAAAAAGGTAAAAAAACCTATTTTATTTAAAAGAAATATGATGTGGACGAAAAATCCAAGTGGCAGGCGTGTGCATGCCACTTCCCTGGGATGAGATCGTCCAGGGGGAGGGTAATAACTATCAAATAGCCAAGCTCAGGGCATAATTAACACTCTGAATAGTTTAGGTTTCAACTAATAATCCGTTCCAAGTTTAGGAGAGTTTTTAGGTATTTTGCCAATTTGTAATTATAGGTTTGGTGCAAATTAGTTTTCTAGTCCCACTCCTGATGTAACACCAATAGCATCATAACACAAGAAGACTTTGCACATTCAAGGTGAGCGACAAGCAAAAAATTAATATATACAACTCCTTTGCAAAAATATCTGAAAAACCAACTGGAGGGTGTTCAGGAAGAAGTCACATACTGAACTTGCACAAACTTTGAAAACGATGAATTCGGGTTCAACCAAAGAATGTTCTAAGGTGCAATCCTAGGACACAAAAAAAGAGTCCCAACAAATTGGAAGATTACCCCAAAAAAAATTAGGAAGAAAATTTAACTAGATGAATGAAGATGACCTGATATTATTGTCGCGGTTGGACAAAAATCTTCCCAAAATATTAATAGCAAGCACACGTAAACCACCATTATCTTCAATGTTCATGATAGTTTCAACACATTCGTAGAGAATAGCGTTGCCTGCATTTTTGTTTGACTCCGTCTTCGTTGCCACCTAAAAGTAATTTAAAATTGTTAGAGAATGAATAAGAAAATCTTATATTACATAATAACTTCCTTGATATTCAGCAAACTCTAATGCTTCTTATTATAGTTAATACTAATTTCAATGATGGTACAGTCCAACTTGCCACAAATTAGTTGTCAAAAAGCACTAAGAGAAAATATCAATTGCCTCAGATTGTTGTATTTGCTAAGATGCTTGCGTTAATCAGTCTCTGAACTGAGAATAAACTTATCGTGATGCATATGCTTAGCCCAATCATTTACTAGTAGAGCTTCATTCGGTCTCCTCATAAAGGGTTCGCCAGTGTTGTTAAAGGCGAGCGCCTTCTCGCCTTTGGCGAGAGGCGTGGCGAGGCGAGGCTCCATCGCCTTTTATGGCCATGGCGAGCAGGCCTTCAAAAGGCGACAAAAAGGCGAGAAAGGCGCTAATGGCGCCATGGCGAGGCGCCCAGTTATGGCGAGGCGAGCAGAACTTTTTTAAAAAAAAAAAAAACAATTAAAAGAAGTGGAGGACTTAAATGAAGTGGAGGACTTAAATAAAAATAGCAGCTAGGGTTTTTTGTTTGCCTCCTCCTCTCTTCTCCTTCAAGGTTTCAGGTACGTCTCTTTCTCCTTCTTCTTTTTCTTCAGTTCTTCTTCTTTCTTATTTTCGACTTCTGCTTCTTCTTCTTTCTTCTTCTTTTTTTCCGGCGACAACTGCCCTATTTCCGGCCACCTCTGTTTTTTTTTTTTCCCTTCTTCTATTCTCTTCTTCTTTTTCTGTTTTTTCTCTGTTTTTTTACCCTCTGTTTTTTTCTCCTCTGTTGTTTGCTCTGTTTTTTTCTCCTCTGTTTTTTCCTCTGTTTTTTTTTCTCTGTTTGGACCAGTGAGGCAGTGGTTGTTTTGCTCCTATTTTTTCTGTTCAATAATTGTTTAAATTTTGTTATACAGCTATAAACAGTAGGTTCAAATTCAATGGACTTTTAGTATTGCACTATTGCTTAAATTTTAGTGTTGCTTGTCTTGTCACTTATGAATTATTGAGTCATTGACTCATTCAAGTTCTAGACTTTTAGTATCTACTATCTAATTTTAATTTTTGGAATTGAAATATTTGCTAATATGTTATTGCTAGTGAGATTTTGATTATTTACATATGCAATTAAATATTTTAATTTTTTGGTATTTATTGGCGCCGCACTTCAAAAAGGCGAGCGCCTCGCCGCGCGCCGCGCCTTAAGGCGAGGCAAGCCCTTGTCGCCTTTTGTCGCCGCGCGCCGTCCAAAACACTGGGGTTCGCATAGTAAAATTTCCAAATAAAGATAGCTAGCCCAGCAGTGTGATTGTGAGTATTAATAAAGTTCTCGATGAGAATAAGGGAACAAAATAAAATGAAAAAGAGTATTCACTTGCTCTTTATCTTCCACAACAAGCAAACATTTATCAACTAGAATGATACCTTGCTCTCTTTATCCTTGACTATAAGCAATTATTTATCAACTACAGTCCGTCTATCTTGTACAGACATACTGGAATTAAACCCATTCTTCTATCTTGTATAGACTAATCACGGGATATGGGCCATTCTAATGCAAGATTTCACAAGTGAACTACCAAAATGTTGACAAACCATACCTATGAGGAAAGCATTCGAAAAACTTTACAACTCCATGACAATCACATAGGCTTCAATAGATCACTAAGCTATAACTGACCTGAGCAAGAATATCATTCATGGAATCGCTAGCGTCCGCATTGCCTTGGCCCAAAACACGTAAGAGCTTGAGCAATCTTGTATGAAGAAAAGGGTCTGTAATGCCGGAAATGTCATATTCAGGTGCATATGGGCTGTTGGCGACATCCTTTAGAACTTTCACTAAACCATCCGTGCATTTCTGTAACCACGGATGACAGGAAAAAAAATTCAAACCTTTAAATCTTATCGATTTCATAATTCAGATACGCATTTAAATTCAAAGCTTATGCACAGAATATTTTAACACAATGTTTATCCATTACAATCCAACATGTTTATTCCTTAAGATATTTTAACACTATGTTTAATACAATATAAGGCAAGGTGAAGCATAAAAATGTTTAGCTGGGATCATTGATTACTTCCGTTAGCTAAAGTATTCAACGTTCACCTCCAATTTTTCTGGTCTAAAGGAGAGAAGTAAGCAAAATTTGTCACCCTTCCCATTAAATATCAAAGATGTCAAACACCGAAAGAATAGCTCATTTTCCCTTATACTTCATATTTAACCAAAGAGACACAAAATTATGCCTCCTCTTTTACTTCATATCGTCCCACCTCTCGTTTTTTCACCTCAACCAATCATGGCAACAAGTGAATTTAAGATCTACCTGTGCAAGTTTAGTCATTCTTTTCAGTTGGAACATCAAATAAAAAGTCTGAGGTGCAGAAAGGAAGAATCAGAATTGAAAGAGTGGTCGAGATCCTAATAACGTGCTTTGACCAATAAAAGTAGAGGCATATTATCAAATCTAACTTAACAGGTCAGATAAAACTATAACTTTCTGGAAAGCAGAAATCTCAGCAATAAATACTACTTCCACAAAAATATTGCAAACTCAAAGTTATAATAAGCAAGAAATAAGATACAATAGGTTGACCAAGCATTGCTGCTAAAAAAAATCTAGCCCATTATTCCTTTTTTATGCATTTGGAATGGAAGGTTTGGGAGGATGTATCAAAGCAACGAACAAGAGCTTCAAGAGAGTTAAGAGTTCTTATTGTTTCACATGCACTTTTGGCATAAAGAAAGAATACCTTCTTGTATAGGTAGTAGGGTCGGTTTGACAGGAGAATAACAGTAGCCTACATAGCCCAAATGACTTAAAAAGTTTTGGAACCATCTTAAAAAATTAATAAAATGATATTTAATTTATCAAACAAAATGTCTCTCCTAGTCTCCCCCGGCCCCTTTGGGAACATCTTCCACTTTTTCCTTTTACCTATGTGGTTGTACTTATACGGTTATACCTGGTTGACCTGCCAAAGCTTCAGATTATTACCCTTTAGAAAATGAAATACCAAGGAAGAGAAACAAGAAGAGGGAAAACGGGAAGAGTGGAGAAAAGTATTAACTTTCCTTTCTGGGCTGAAAGAGAGAACAGGAAAGAGAATAAGATTTTTTGTTGATCTAGTGAGAAAATTTGCCGGCCCCAGAGGAATATAATTTCCATTTTGCATACCGAACAAGAGAACAGAAATTTCTAGAACTTCGACTTGGCATTCCTTTCTTACCTTCCAGACAAACCGTTGGTCAAACTATTCAGTCATAGATTTTTCCCAAGTTATCAAGCAAAGAAAAGGATTCCTAAATTTGAGCAAGCAATAAAATCAGCAAATAAAAGATGTTTTTTAAGGGTAAACAAAATATATCCTTGTAGAACCAAAAGCGAAAAAGAAAACAGTAGTAGACACAAGAATGATATCGGCAAAGCCCTAAATCACAACAAGCACTATTTCACATGGCAATGAAATTCAAAACCCTAACACAAGATATAGTAAAATCTGAGTTACCATCACAAACGTCATGCTCCAACCAAGTTTATAAAATAACGCCATGGAAGCGAAAATCTTAATACCAATCAGAATATCTCCCATCCCCTTTTCCCCCTTTTCTCTATATTCTCTCTTTTTTCCTGGTTGGGTGGGGGATCATAGATTACAGCCACACTTGTCAGTGCATATATTCCCCATCAATTTTGATTATCATGTCCTTTTCTTTTGGGTCCAGGTTCCCACATTCAATTTAAGAAGATCAGATCCCATTACTGGAGTTGGGAAGAGCTATAGAAAGAGAAAATGCTGGTTTTTTTATGTAACTATGTTTGTATTTAGATTGTACACCAGTTAAAACGAAGATGTCTTCCTTTCTTAACAATAGTTTCTCAGAACTGCATTTAAGAGCAGAATGTCACAAAAAGGGAGAAAGAACGAGCAATTCCAAGGTAACAGATTTCCTAGCGACGGAATGTACAAGTAGCAAAAGATAATGCTGCCCATATTCAACTTACCTTTCTAAAATAGTCAAGGGCCTCTGGACTAACTTTACATAGATCTGCGCAAAGCTGAACACCAGTGATGAGAACTCCATGGTGCTTCTCTTTGAGCAAGGCAGCTACAGGCTTTACAAAATTTTCGGCAAGATCTGGGACCTTCTTTATAATTCTTATAGAGCAAAGTGCTGCCTACAGTAGACCAAAGTAAATTGAATAAATGTTGGCAACAACCATATGTAAGTGTAGGAATAAAGACACCTCAGACCAATACACAGAAGAGAATACTTAAGGAACAATGGATTACCCTGAATAATATGCATAAGTTAATCTTGTTCAAAGGAGGTCACGGATAAAAAGGAAGAGTGATAAACTAGAACGGGAGCCCAAGTGGATTGATTTTCTTGTATGGCAAACCCCACCCATAACCAAACCCACCTTCTCCCCCCTCCTATGCAGGGGTCAATAGTGGCCCTTTCCCACTTTGCTTCCTTGGTGACTCGAACCTCCAACCATGAATGTCCTTTCACTGGGCTATTCCTCCCTTATTGGAGCGCAAGATGATATTTCACAAAGGAAATTTTGATGGTTGATAATGGAAAGTAATCATATAAATGCACGGTATCCAAAAGGATCTAATGAGATATGCCCACAGACGTAACAGCTACTCATAAAACAATGTATTGGTGACTACACTAAGCAAAAGTAAAATCTGACTCTGCTTATTCAGCTATTAAATTGATTGTGGAGTGAATTTTCTGTTCAGCGATCAATGTCAAGCAAGAACATTTAATTGCCTAGGATAACAGTTCTCATCCTTTTCTTTTTTGTTGTTGAAATGGAAATAACCAGTTCTCATCCATATTAATTCCTAATTCCTACATGAAGTTTGATGACAGCTCTGCAAAATGGATAATATAAATTTCACCATCTAGGATTGCATAGTGGAAGGCCTTCATTATAAAGCCTCCATCTCAACATTTTACTAAACCAGAAACCTCTGATCTGAAGGATAGTCTCCATATTACTGCTGCTCAAGGAAAAGCCACCTTCTAATAACAAATCCTGAAATGCTCGATAAATTTCTCGTTTCTCACACACTGAATTGGCTCACACATCCCACAGACATCATAATAAAATTGAGCAAGTTCACTTTCTCTAACACAACATACGGAAATTCCTATTAAGATATCAGTGTTTCCACACATGTGCTAAAACATTTTGTCTTTTCCTTTTAATTCACCACTCACCGTGTGCGGAACAGAAGGCCTCAACTTTAATTGATTCATCAATGAATTCCTTAAGCAATTAATATTTAACGAGTTCGCGCAGGCAAACTAAATCCCACAGAATTTCACATTTTGGAATGGAACTTAAACAATTTAAATGGAAAACTTTATCTATTAGCAAGAGATATAAGACTTACCTTCTTTCGGATATTAGGATCTCTAAACTGCAGCAACCTTTCAACTTCAGGTGCTAAATCACGAGCCATTTCGGCAGAACAAATGTTTCCCAAGGCGCAAAGTGCAAGTCCAACAATATATTGGTTGGTGTGATTAAGATCTCTATTAAAAGTTAAGATATCTCAGAAAATCAAATTTCATCTTCCAAACAAACTGACCAGCAAAAGATTTTTCTCTTTTCGTATTCTATATTTTTCTCTTTTTTGGGGGATAAATGATAAATCAATGGGCAACAGCTTATGCATTTTAGTTATTTTTCGAAAGAAGCAAAAGAGGAGAAATGAAAAAAAAAAAAAAAAAAAACTTCTCCAGTAATTCTTTCTTCAGTCATTTTAATTTGGCCTATTTATTCAAGGGACTTCTACTAATGTAGAGAGAAATAAATTAAAGAGGGACCACAATAAAAGCAGTAAATCTGAAATGGATACTGTTTTATAGAATTTGTAACCAACATGAGAACTTCTTGTCTTTCATCAAGCAGCAACATTAGACCAAGATATCCTATTCGTTTCTCTGGGAATCCCGGAGATGCGATTAACTTCAAGCATTCCATTTGACCGAAATGTGTCGGGTAACCAAGCATGTGAATGAACATTAGTTTTGCAAGATTACGATGTCTATAGTCCGGATCGTTTTCACTGATTGAATCTCTAATAGCAGCACACTCCTTTCTTACTACGCCACGTTCTTCTGCTGCAGTTTTGCAAGCACGGATAGCCCGAATCATGTCCCTGCATTGGTACAATAAGGGTACATCATCATCTATATCACACCTACACTATCTTACGAACTAAGCATCATTGTTTAACTAAACAGAATCTGACACAAACTTAGCATCAGCATCCGTACACACTTTTTCTTTTTCCTGTGGGGATGGGTTATGCAAGGATGGGGCAAATAAAATGAAATAGTCAGTCCGTAGCTCGAGAGGAAAATTGTTTCATAAAGATATTGTAATGCAAGTAATTCCTGTTTCCTGGATGCTTTTTGTGAGAATTTAAAATAATCCTTCATGAGTTACACCTCTAGGGTCCATCCACACTATTGTCTTACCCATCAGAAACAACTCCAAAACTAAATAAAGAGAACGAATAGCTGTTCTGTTCTATATCACATGAAATGTAAAGAATCATGTTGCTACAAGGAAAGGCTGCAGATATGCCAACAAAGCTGTAAAACCATCAATTCAGAGGAAACTGAAACCATATGTATAAGTGTTACATGTGATCTGGAATATGTAGAAAACAGCACACTTTTAGGTTAAACCAAACTAAACTAAAAGTGTTTTTTACATTTAAAGTGTTAATGGCAGTCCAAAAAAGAAGCTACTAAACTGCCAACTTGGACAAAACTGAAACCACAAGTTTCAGAGTGATTTGTAGACAACACAACAACAACAATAACTACTACGCCTCAATTCCAAACTAGTTTGAGTCAGCTATAGGAATCATCATTATCCATCATGCTCAATAATTTTTCTTTTAAGACAAACTAGGTGTTCTATAACAGCCGAGGTTCTCTACATTACCTATCCAACTAAAACAACTTCTAAAAACGGCAGCATATAATAAAAGTGTATCAACAACCTGTACAATGCGGTCTGAAAAAGGAATATAAACAAAAAGAAAGCCTGGTTTTTCTTCTAAATGTGCAAGCCTCCAACTGACATGAAATAATTCAGACATTTCATATAAGGACATGTACGATGATTCCAAGACCCGAGTAAGGACAGTGGGGGAAGAATCAGAACACTTCCTAGTCGTGATGGGGTTGCACCAGGGATCAACTCTTAGCCCGTTTTTACTCACCTTCGTGATGGATGAATTGACACGGCATATTAAGGGGAGGTACCATGGTGTGTCTTATTTGCAGATGACATAGTATTGACGAGACACGCAGCGGAGTTAGCACTAGGCCGGAGGTTTAGAGACATACCCCAAAGTCTAAAAGTTTCAGGTTGAGCAGGACTAAAACAGAGTACTTGGAGTGCAAGTTCAGTGACGCAAGACAGATGTGGAAGTGAGGATTGATACACAAAGTCACCCCAAGAGAGGAAGCTTCAAGTATCTTGGGTCAATAATCCAAGTGGGGAAATCGACGGTGATGTCATACATTGTATTAGAGCTGCGTGGATGAAATGGAGGCTCGCATCCGGTGTCCTATGTGATAAGAATGTGCCACCAGGTCTTAATGATAAGTTCTACAGAGTGGTTGGTAGAGCAACTATGTTGTATGGGGCAGAGATTTGGCCAGTCAAGCATTCACACGTTCAGAAGATGAAAGTAGCAGAAATGAGGATGCTTCGGTAAATGTACGGGCATACTAGGAGAGATAAGATTCGGAACGAAGATATACGGGGCAAGGCGTGATGAGGAAGATAAGGGAAGCGAGTGTGATGGTTCGGGCATGTGAAGAGGAGCACAGATGCCCTAGTGAGGAGGTGCGAGAGGTTGGCATTCATAGGCCTAAGGAGAGGTAAAGGATAGACCCAAGAAGAATTGGGGAGAGGTGATTTGACATGACATGGAACATTTTCAGCTCATCGAGGACATGACCCTAGATAGGAGAGCATGGAGGTCGAGGATTAGCGTAGAAGCTTAGTAGGTAGTCGAGCGATTTTCTCTCTTCAGTGTGGGAGAGCATGGTTCTAGCTTGGAGCACTCTATTTTCTCTCTCTTCTCCTTTTCAGTAGTATTTAACATTATTATTATTCTATCATTATCTTATTCTTATTCTTCAATTTTATTACTACTGTTGTTTCTTTTGCTTTGGTTATCGTATTATTTTTGCTGTCAATATTTCTTTTTTCTTCATGTTTTCATCAAAGCTTATTGCACTCTTGTATTTTTCAAACCTGTTTCGGAAACACTTTTCTTGAGCCAAGGGTCTATTGGAAACATCCTCTCTACCTGCACAAGAGATGCGGATAAGGTCTGCGTACACTCTACCCTCCCCAAGCCCCACTTGTGGGACCACACTATGTATGTTGTTGTATTATGGTAGTGTGATATAGAAGGAATGGGGGGATCAGAAAATGCAATGAATCATTCAATCAATAATGCTTCAAGTCCCAGACAAAATCTAAAAATGTAATTTCACTGAAATTTTTACTGTTCTGAACAAAATAAAGGAATCAAAATTGAGCTTATAAAAGCATAAACATAAAATTGAAAGAAGAATTAATTGCATATGCCCAACTCTCAACTCGTTCAAACTAGTCTGGATACACCAAACACTGCCAAGCTCATGCAGCCAGGAACTAGTATCATACATCAGTGTAGAAAAGAATAACCAATCATATAGACTCATGAAAAGTCGCATTTTTCAAGACGTAGAATCTCTAGATTACATTAAGCAAATCCTTATATCTGAAAGATCATTCCTTCATAGATATTCAAATATCATATACAGATAACCTTAATTTTCATACTTATTAGCCGTATTTAATATTAGCAACCAACAATTTCTTCTTAACACATATACTAAATACAAAGGTTATGGCCAATCCAACATCATAACAAACCCCCATGTCCACACTCTCACTTCTAAGGCCAAGTCATCGAGAAAAAGGAGAAACCAGCTCTCAGAGAAGCCACCACCAAAGGGTTTGAATACTATGTAAACATGATATGAAGAAACGGGCTCAAAAGAACAGACAACATGGCACATTGGGAAGATCCTTCAGTTTGATCTTTCTCTCAGATTGGCATTACAGGACAACCTGGAAATCAGTGGACGCATTTATTTGCTTCATTTTTCAGCAATCTAGGATTACTAAGAAGCTTCCTGTGCTACCAAAATAATTGGGAATTTCCATATATATCTTGATATAAATACAAAAAAAGAAGCATGTGGCTGATCTTCATTCTTGTGTATTCTCCAGATTGCAACGTCTAAGACTATAACTATCCAATGAAGAAAAATAAAGAAAGGGTAGAGAAAAACAAGGAATTAACTTTAGATTACTACAAAGTTAGTCTTTCTGGTGGTAAAAGACAAAAACTAAGATTATAACTATCCAGTTAAGAGAATTAAGGCCACTAATGGTACTTATCACTAAATTACTGCATTCAAGGGAGCCACATCACATTACACATCTACTCATTACTCAACACCTTATTTTATGGTTTAAAAGACGCCTGATCATGGATTTTTGAGATTTTGTGTCCAGTATAAATATCAGTTAAATAACCACGAGCATTTTCATTCTGATCAATCATCCAATTTCAACAGTTCCCTCTTCCTCTTAACTGAGCCCAGAACCGACAAAGTTCCAGACTTGAAGCTTATACTATGCAACGCCAGCCATATTTGAATGTTGTGTTTCAGCATAGCACTAAACCAATAAATCCCATGGACAATTTCTTAAAGAAGAAATTGAAGGAATAAACAAAGGCAAAATACATAGATAGACACCTTAACTTGCGCTCAACTAGCAACTAAACACCCCAAACTTTGAAAATGCACTTCTAGACACCTTAACTTGGTTTAAATTGGCCTCGTAAACACACTTTTCCATCCTCAAATTGTGCGTGCTAGATGTGCATTCTCAGAGTTGGGTGTTTACGGGACCAAGTTAAGGTGTCTATCTATATATTCTGCCATAAAGAAAGTTTACACTTGACTAGAAAGTGATTAAAATAATTAAGAATTCAAGCTTAAATCCCTTAGAACCAAGTAAGAAATTAGCCCTTAAATAAATGAAACATTAACCCATTACCAATAACTCTGAATTACAAAACTAGTTGGGGCGAAGTATATAGATCATCTCAAGTCATAAGCAACAATGCAATTAGTAGATTATTTTATGTAGTAACCTGAGACGAGTGCCGGAAGAAAAAGGGTTCATGATTGGGTCCGTTTTGAAACTCTGCGAAAGCTCGATCAGATCCAGGACTGTTGATTAATTGTCACGTGAAATTAAGCTGCAATAAAATATAAGAGCTGAAACTGCGAATTGGAGATCTGGGAAAGATACAATTGAAAGATCGTTGATCCGTCTGGATCTGGAAATGAAGGAGAGAGAGTCTGCGTTAAGAGAAATAACAGTGTCCAAAGATGATTTTATGCAAATTGAATTCAATGAACAAACCAAACTGGTGTATCACATGGAAAAAAGGAAAAAACATACTGTACAAACAAAACTGCAATGCTCTTCCTTTCTTAGTCTTTCCTCCTCCTTTTTTTCTTTATGTCTTTTCTTTTCCTTTTTTTTTCTTCGGTGTGTTAAACCAAATGAAATGACAGCTTTAATTTGTGGGGCTTTGGTCGGACCCACACAGCCTTAATAAAAGTTTCGCGTTCGAACTTTGAGAATGAATAACAATTTGATAGAAAGTACTTTACCCTCTTCAGTAGAGTATCGGGCACAAAGCTAGCCCTGTTCAGTATAGTTCAATTAATGTTCATAGTTGCATTGCTTTGTGCACGAGGTTCAGTACTCTTTAATCTCCGATCAAAATATCGTATAAGCTTTATTTTAGTTCAATTAGCATACATAGATGCATCATTTTCTTTAAAAGGCTTGTATAGGTTTTTCGGCATGGTCAAAATTGCTAATTGGATTTAATTAGATGACTCACTCTCATATGTAGACATAAGGACAAACCCTATTGCATATCGCTAAATTTTAATATACCTCACTGCTGATAAAGAGAACGTAGAGTCGAATCCATATTATTTTAGAATTTAAATATTGACTTAGTTTAGGACTATTTACATTATTAGAATTAGGATTGCTGAGTCCTAACTAAATAGAGAAGGCATGGCTATATAATGAAGTCACTGCCTCACGTAGAGAAGAAAAGAAAATAAAACACAAAGAGGTGTATTTTTAGACTCAATATTATTCTATAATCTTATGGTATCAGAGCTTTGATTCTAACCTAAGTTGTTATGTATCTTGAACCATGTTCCACCTTCTTTAATGGCTAGTTCTCTTCCTCCACTCTTTCCCTTTTACCAGGGTTTCTCCATCAAATCATGGTTATATATTCGATAAAATTGAAATTCTCAAACTATCTTGTTCGGAGAACCCAGATAAGTAGTTGATGCAGACCTCGACGATTAATAACATTATTGTGAAGAAATTTTCATCTAAGGTTGTGGTAAACAAAAAGGATGAAGAAATGTCAACCCTAAGTTTATAGAGTGGGAAGAAAAAGGCGTCTTGGTGAGAAGTTGGCTAACTGGATCTATGACTAAAGAGCCAATGTTCCTTGTTAGTGGCTGCACTTCGAACGAACAAATTTGGGAGAGTCTTGAGGATAATTACCTACAAACTAGCAATGCTAAGAAATTTCAATTAAAGCAAAAAATTCAGAGTATCAAGATGAGATCCAAATTTGTAGATGAATATAAAAGGAATTCAAGGGAATCTGTGATTGTCTCGCCGTTTTACACAAATCGTTAGACGAAGATAGCAAGGTTATAAACTTTGTTAAAGATCTTGGAAACAGATATAAAACCTTGAGGTTTGTTATGCTAAGCAAAGCTTCATATCCAATCTTCACCCAGTTTGTTGATGCACTGAGAGAGTGTGATATGAGAGAAGAAGATAGCGAGAAGGACTGTTGATCAGGTCATGGATTTTCAAACCCAAAAAATACAAGGTTCGTGAAGGTTCAACACGTACACAGCTGGTGGACAGTCTGGGAGGCAATCTGGTTTCTAAAATAATCACACAATCTATCAAACACAAGTAAATTCATGCCAAAATTGTAAAAGAAACAACCACATGCACTACTATATTTTATAGGTGGGATTACTCCTATCGATATCAACAGGAAACTCCATAAGGACTTTCTACATTAACAATCAATGAACTATCATACAACAAAATTTACGTGGACTTTAGAGCAAGCTGAAGTTGTACATTGCCAACGTGTAGCGCGAGGGGTACGATAGAGAAGTAGAGTCCAATTCATATTATTCTAGAATTTAAACATTGACATAGCTTAGGATTATTTATATTATTAGAATTAGGATTGCTGAGTCCTAGCTAAATAGAGAGGGCATGACTATATAATGAAGTCATTACCTCACGTAGAGAAACAAGAAGAGAAAACATGAAGATTTGTATTTTTGCACTCAATATTGTTCTATAATCTTCTTCAATTGTAGCGCCCCGCAAAATTCTGTGCATATGTATGGCTTGGGAAAACGCACTCGCAGATAGCAGTATTTCTACTCTCTGAAGTTTTTCTTTTGTGTGCGGCATAAGCATGTGATTTTCTAGCTCTATCCTGTATATTCTCCTATAAAAGGTCTCAAAACATAATTTATCTCACTCCTACCAACTCCAAAAGGTAGGGCATGAATTAAGAGTTAAATTTGGACGTTCCGCTCATTCCAACTATCAAGGTAAGATCATTTAAGATCATGTATGAGCTCTTGGTGTAATTGTGACTCACTAATACTAGTCTAGCAACCGAAAGTTCTTGATTTTATCTAGACAATCAAAAGTTCCTAATTTTATCTAGATTTTCATTTTCTCTCAAGGATCACCCAAAAGTTAAAAGGTGAGAATTTACTATAAGAATATGATTAACGCCACTTAACCTGGGCTCTTTTATATGTTATAATGGAGTATATGTAGTGTATTTATGAAGTTCATTTTATGTTGTATGGGAGTTAGATGAGTGGTGAACTTATAGTAGTATGCACACCCTCTCGTGAGTTTTGCAGTTTATTAAGTATGTATTTCGAACATTTATTATATTTATGGTGTGTTTGTACGATATGTAAAGTATAAAAAATAGTCAAAAATGTAGAAAGACAATATGCAAGTCGTAGATGGATTTTGCGAATAGCAAAACAATGATGATGAGCAGCATGTTTTAATAGAAGGTTGGCAATATAAGGAAGATACATGTGAAATGTTCGTGAATATATAGATGAGGTTTGTGAGCTAAAGATGCAATCTACTTCCCGATTCTGATAAAGTGAAATTTGGATATGCGAAGGAGCTAACGGAATCTGCGGATCACCGAGTTGAGAGGGTAGAAGGAACATGTACAAGATTTGATTGATAAAGGCTTAATTAGCCCTAGAGTGTCACCTTAGGGTGCACTATTGTTCATGAAGAAGAAATATGGCTTAACGCATATGTGTATCGATTACAAGCAGTTCAACAGGGTTACAATGAAGAACAAGCATCCTTTGTCTTACATTGATGATTTATTTGACCTATTGTAGGGTGCCTCTATTTCTCTAAGATTGACTTGAGGTTGGGATACCACCATTTGAGGATCAAGGGGAGAATATCTTCAAGACAACGTTTTAGACTAGGTATTGCCACTTTGAGTTCTGGTCATGTCCTTTGGGTTTACCAATGCCCCAGCTATATTTATAGATCTTATGAACCGGTGTTCAAGGTCGTTTTTCGACACTGTTGTTATATTGTTCATTAATGACATCCTGATTTACTCTCTTATTCAGGTAGAGCATGAGGGTCATTTGAGGGCGGTGTTGGAGAAACATCGAGAATATAAGTTTTATGTCAAATTCTAAAATTGTGAGTTTTGGCTAGACACGATGGCATTTTTTGGTCATATGGTTTATAAGGATAGTATTCAAGTGAATCCAAAGAAGACAGAAGCAGTGCAGAAGTGGCCTAGGCCTACTACTCCCATAGAGATATAAAGTTTTCTAGGCTTGAAGGTTATTACAGGAGCTTTGTGGCAAAATTTTCGACCGTATCATCTCCAGTGACTAAATTGACCTAGAAAGGTGCTCCATTTAAGTGGATAGAGGAGTGTGGGTCGAGCTTTCAGAATCTCAAGACAACTTTAACTACAGCCTCAGTCTTGACTTTGCCTACCAGGGAGGAAGGTTATACAGTGTACTGTGATGTTGCACGTATGGGCTTGGGCTGTCTTCTGATGTAGAGAGGCAAGGTGATTGCATACACCTCCAGATTACTTATGATTCAGGAAAAAACTACACCACGAGATGATTTAAATCCAAAAGTAACAACTATTTTTGCATTAAAGTTATGACGTCACTACTTGTATGATGAGCCATGTGGAATATTCATAGATCCCAAAAGCCTTCAGTATCAATACATCTTCAAACAGAAAGACCTAAATATGTGTTAGTTCAGCTGTGATCTATGCACTTGAGCATCTATATAAGAAGATAAAGTGGGAAATAAGTAAATCAACACAAGATATATTGGTATAAGGCAACTCAAGTTGGTTGCTTTCTGGAATGGAATTTTATGATTGACTAGGATGGATTGGCACTATAGACATATATACGCAACTTTCAATTGGAAAGGAGGTGCATATCTGAAGGTCATAAAAATCAGGTTCTTAGATTAGCTTCCTCATTGTATGTGTTGTCTATGCTCCATTGTATGTGCCATAAGTGCTTACCAGTAAAGGTATAAGACTGAGTAAGACATTCTTCCACTTATATTCGTCTTCACTATTCCTTTTCATAGCCAATTTGAGGAGAAGTCTGTTATAGTCAGTCTATCTTCCAATTTTGCTTCTTAGCTTCTTCTTCTATCAATGCAGGTTTGTGTTATTCCCTACTTCTTCAACACTTCTTCTGGATCAATTTCTTTATAGGTGTTCTTTTGATAGGTTTTCCTGGATTATATTTTTACTTTTCTTCAGAGAGCCAGTTTCTACATGTGGTTTCACTAGAAGTATTTGATTACCATAAGTCTGTGCAGGTGTCGGCTTCTTGTCTATCTGATGTAGATTCCTCCTTCATCCATATGCATTAATATGACTTTATGGTTGCCTTTTCTCGTTGGCTAATCTTCTAGGTTTACTCTTCTTCCTTGCTAATGTTCATAAGGCTTCTTCTGATAAGTTCTTTTATGGGGGTCTTTTAAGTTCAGCTCCAGAAATAGTGTATCCTCTATTAAGAATCAGGTTCCTTGTAATAGTACTTGGTAAAGGTAGATATTTATTACTTTCTTTTGGCCATATGTTGTACTACTGCTTTCTCCCTGTTCAATCAGGCCATTGGTTGTCTTTGTGAAGGATCAGGTTCTTTGATTTCTTCTCTTCACTTTCTGTCTATTCTTCTTGATTGTTGCTGTAGGCATCTGGAGAGTTTGGTTCATCGGCACTTTGATTCATGGCTTTCAATTCTAAGGTGTCTTCTGCAAGAGATCTTCAAGTTTCTCTTATATGCAATAGGGAGAGGGATCTTTTAGGAACTGGTATATCCCATACTCCCTTTTAATAGGCTGTTGGTAGGAGGAATATTTTTCTTATGTTTTGTCATGTGCTAAGACCTTTTCACATGGTCCAGTTTTCTCCTTAGCCTTTCGTGTTTGCTTAGGGATAAGTCTTAGGAATCCATTCAAATAAGGATAATATAAAGGAAGGATAAAAAGGCAAAGAGGGCTAAAGTTACGTTATCATCTTCAGAAGTACAAAAGAATTGTTCATCTTCAGAAGTGTACTTCGACACATCCATCCCACTAGATGTGTCACGCCCCAAAACCCACCCTAGACGTGACTGGCATCCGATGTCATGAACAACATCGGACGAATCTAAAAGATGCAATAACAACACTTGAACCCGCCAGGTTTAATATTCACCTCCAACAGTTTATAAAATAAATACAATCAAATCATGAATATGAATTAAATCAGCGGAAGTCTTTAATATTATAAAACTTAATCAAAACGTGACGAACGCCCAAGAGTTAAACACAACTCAACAACTACCCACAAGAATGTGTACTATGGAGCTTCTAAGATAAAAGAGTAATTTGTCTGACACATCGGGACGCAGCCCAAAAAAAAAAAAAAAAAACTAGAATAGTAAATAAATATGATAAGGGGTGTCCTACGAATGAACATGTGGGCTCACCAAGTCAGCAGCAACAACAAGTCCTTCCTAAGCGTTTTGAGTACCAAGAACCTGCTCTTCTATGTTACCTGACATACCATAAAAAAAACAATGGTATGCCTGAGTACTTCGTACTCAATGAATGTCTAAGGGGCAATAGTTAACAAAACAAGATATGATGAACTAAGTCAATATAATGATATCAATGAAAATAGCAGTTCCAAACCCAGGAATAAAGTAAGTCAGCAACATTAAAGAGTCATCAAAGAATCCAACAACGACGGACACATTAACTTAACTCCTTACCATTTTCCAGGCCAAGTATTTCAATTCACTATCACCGCAAGCCACTCACAGGCAACAATAACGAAACAAACCACTCACAGGCTAATCAAAGTACGAAACAAGCCACTCACAGGAAAATCAATCAATCGATACTCCGGGTTAGGAAACCACAGAGGCTAATCGTCTGGCCTAGCACAATAATAGATACTCCAACGGAGGCTAATCGTCCTCTGGACTAGCACAACAACAAATGCACTGGCAACATACCTCGAAGGTCAATCGTCCTCCGGACTGACACAACAGTAGATACTCCGAGCTAGGAAGCAATGGAGGTCAATCGTCCTCTGGACTGACACAACAATACTCGTATCGATACGTTAGGATCCATAACGGCTAATCGTCCTCTGGACTAGCATAGCTTGCCCATACAGGCCCAAACTCAAACAAAATACAAATCATGGCATATTACCGAATCATCAATCATAGCTTAGAGCCGAATCTCACTTCTCAAGTCATCATATTTCAAGTCATAGCCGATTTAGAATCTTATTTAAATCTCTTATTCAATTTTCAAGTTCAAGAAATCCATTCAACGGCAAAACAAGTTTTAAGGTCCAACCTTTAGAAAAGTGAGTTCAATCATCCAATAATGGGAAAAGCGAGTTTCACAAAGTAATATAGTTCGTATAAGGTTCGATGCGGGCTTGACCTTACGCACCCATGACCTTATCTAAAAGAAATCTTCTTTAATTCCAAAAAAACTTCCACCAAACAAGAGTTATAACTTATACAAACAATCAAGGAAGGATTCTCAAATATAAATCAAGCTTTCACAATATAAACATACTTCAAAAGTAGACATACTTGAAAAGACGATTTTTGAAATATAGACATACTTCAAGAAAGACTTTTGAGAAAATCTAAACATACTTCAAATCCAGCTCAAGCGCGCTTTCCAATATTCAATAATCACACTACAATGGTTTTAGATGATAAATATTAGAACTTGAATAGTTTCTTGAAGTTTTCTTGGAATTTCGAAAACTAGGGTTTTTTTTCGTAAGCCTTATAAACGGGTTCTTGAACCCTTTCATGAATCACTAATGGATTCCAACCTTGTAGAACTTCTACTCTAACCCATTACTTTATTAATACTAGGAAAATTTAGAAACTGTACCTTTTAGACAAATTCTACATGCCCCTATCTTCTTCTTCTTGAGAATTCAAGAACTTAGGATTTTAGAGAGATGATTTACTATCAAGAGTGGGATGGATATGGTGTGGGAATGATCAAGATTGAGTGAGAACTCACCTTAGGGTTAGAGAGACTTTTCTAGGGTTCTTTTCTTCAGAAATATTGATTTGAAATGAAGTGGAAAATAACACAACGAAGTAGGACTTAAAGAAAATTCGGAACCAGAAAATATTCCTCGCTCTCTGCTGAGTCGGCATAGTGGGTTCAGCTGCTGATCATGTTTTTTTTGGTCTGCAACTGAATTTTTCCGTGTTGGGTCCGCGACGCACGCCCAACACATTTTTTTTTCTTCTAACAGTCGATATTCGCTTCATAAAATGATCATAAATCCCTGTACGTAGCTCAGTTTGAGCCCCACTTTACATGGTTGGAAAGGTATTTTAGAGGCTTACAACTTTCATTTTATAAGTTTTCTCAAATTCCTAGGACAAATACCCTAAAACTGGCCATAAGTACAGACTATCTCAGATTTAGACGAATTTAGAAGCTCTTAAGAACTCCACTTTTTGGTTTGACTTTAAAACGACTGTTTATCACTTGAATTCATCCCGAATAGATTCCTATGGATAAAATATCATCTTAATACTAGCTTTTATACATTCACACTTAACTCAAATTTATGGGGTGTTACAAGATGGAAAGACAATTTTTCTGCCAAAATCTTAGCCGCGTCAAAGCTTCTTATTTGGCGTATCTACAGGTAAATTTTCAAACTTCTGACCATGTATTTAAAGGAGAAGTCAAGGGACCATTAGAATACTCAAAATTCCTAAAATCTTTGTTCAATATCCAGCACTTGAAAATCATCACTTCAAAGCCATCCTTTTCACTCTTTCTTCTTTTCATTCACTAATATTCCATGGGTCCATAGAGAACCAATGTTCCAATGTATAATAGGGGAACAATTCAGGAAAGGGGGGTGGAATTTTATGAAGAGGATGGAGATTTTGATGAAAATCATCGTTCAAATAGTGAATCATCATGGCTAGAATACTTTTGTACTTCCACTAGGTAATTTTTATTTGAATTGGGTGCTGGAATTTTATCCAAATTTGGAGAAGCATTCATATTTTCAGTGGTTAGAGGAGTGAAAATTGATTGTTCAGTTGAGAAAATCAATCATCTTTATGATCTTGATAATATTGATGATCGAGTCACTCAAAATTTCAAAACCAATCTGAATTAGGTTGTCATTGGGCAAGATACTGATTTATTTCTTTTTGGTATAAATTGGATGTATGATGGCTATCACGACCCAATCGGAGGGCCATGATGAGCACCTAGAGCTAACCTACTGAGTACCACATACATGCATCTCTTAGTCATACTTAAGTGGGCCATAATGCTAGCTCGCATATATCATAAGTTGTATGGGACACAAGCCCAAAACATAATATACATACGTCATCAAGCTAATCCCAAGTATACAAGCTGGACCAGACTGTCACATACATCTAACTGTACATACTGTCTACAAGCCTCTACTGGAGTACATGACATAACGTGGTCGGGACAGGGCCCCGCCATACCCATGCAAATGCATATGCAACCATGCTAACTCAGAGAGCAACTCCGGAACAAATGGAGTTCCACAACACTATCTGCTGAGTTGATATCCTGGCGGAGATCCGTCAACAGTATCTCGCACACGGGCATGAAACACAAAGACCCCCCAGCAAAGGGACGTCAGTACAAATAATGTATCGAGTATGTAAGACGAAAAATGTAACATAATAAACATATACTGAAAAGAAGAAGAAAGATAAGAATCAACCTGGCACGTCTGACTTACCGATGAGAATCTAGCATATATGTCTCTCTATACTCTCGTATGCTTTACTACATCTATGTACAATACTGTGTCTCTGACCTACTTATCATCCTGGTGCTATCTACCCAACTGATCAGTGGTAACTGCCCGATCGGCCGTAACACGGCGGTAACTGTCCGTCCAATTATCGCTCGATAGTAAAGCGCACTACCCGACTGATCAATGGTAATTGCCCAACTGGCCGTAGCTCGGTGGTAATAACTGCCCAACCAGTCGTAGCATGGTGGTAAATACATATCTGCCCGACCGGTCGCAGCTCGATGGTAATAACGACCTAACCAGTCGTAGCATAGTGGTAAATACATATCTGCCCGATCGGCCATAGCTCGGTGGTAATAACTGCCTAACTAGTTGTAGCATGGTGGTAAATAATGATACATAATCTGCCCAGCTGCTGTAGACTAGTGGTAAATATGTATACTTGTGCTGCGGAACGTGCAGCCCGATCCAGATATGAATGCATGTGCTGTGAACGTGCAGCCTGATCCAAATATGAATGCATGTATTACGGAACGTGCAACCCGATCCAAATATCCCCTATAGGTACCCTTTATATGCTTCTAGGGTTCGTTCTTTATCTATTAGCTTCTATGTAACTCTTAGTCTTATGAATGTACTTCTAAATTGTTAGAACGCCTTCTGAATTGACCCAACCTTGACTACCTCACAAATACGTCATGAGCTTTACTTTCTAATGTCATATGCCCTATTAGGGATTTTATAACTAACAAAGTAACTCTTATACATCCGTGATGGTCACTTATCTGTTGATGCCTACATGATCACATAAGATTTATAAACACATTTCCGGGCCATTAAGACCTCTTCCTGATTAACTAGTCCTTATTCAATTCCTGGCTGCATAGTAAGCTATCTTCTAGCATTAAATAGCTCGTTAGGGATCTCATAACTAGCATACTATTCATGTCTTACAAAAAATTCCTCAAGAACACATTTCTGAATTCATCGGAGTGACGTAAGGTCGTTATACCTCCGATTATCTTTATGGATGTATCATTGTCAGCAATCTCACCTTAAAAGAATCAATGACCATAAGATGAGATCAACATCAATAAATAAGATCAATAATCATAAGAGACGATCAATATATCATAAGAGGGTCAAGAACACAAGCTTCTAACATTTCTATGAGTGGAGTCATTATGGACATCATTGGTGTAATTATGTATCGATAAAATCATGCCTTGTAACGACCCGTTTGGTCGTAATTGCATTTTTACCATTTTTTCCCCCGTTGACTCATCCTTGAGCCTTATTAGTACTATTTTGACCCGCGGGGACCGGTGGCATTGTTCCCTAGGCATCATTTTGGGTTTTGGGATGACTTTTAGAAAATTTAATCTTAAAGCAAAATCGTTTGACTCGAAGTTGACTTTTGGATAAACGTGCCCGTAATCGAATTCTGACATTTTCATTAGGTCCGGAGGGTGATTTATGACTTGGTGGTGTCATTGGTTTGGTTCCCGAAGGGTTCGGGTGTGATTTGGGTCATTGGTTGAAAAACTGGTTAAGTTAGAATTGGAGTTGATCACAGTCAACATCGGGTCAAGATGAACTCTTGTCAATGTTTTGAAAGTTTCAATAAGTTTGTTTCAAGATTTTTGACATGTCCACAAAGTTTGGTTAGATTCCGATGAGTTTTGGATAAGTTTGGGTTGTATGGTTATTGTTTTCGATTTCGATGTCGATTTGAGCATAAAAGGTACTATATTGAGCAAACGGCCTTTGATTCGTGTTTCGACTAAACCATTATATCCGTATCGTTATTTCGTAACCACATCAACTGAAATCATCAAGTTTTGACATCGTATGAGGGAATTATGGTCATTTTACTAAGAATTGGGTTGCCAGATTTTTCAGATTAATTATGAAATTGTCACTGAATTCATATTGAAAATCTGCACTATTCCAAATATTGAAACCAACATATCTTCTTCATTATAAGGTCAAATGGAGATCCTTCATTATAAGGTCAAATGGAGTGATTCAAAAGCGTAACTTGACTGAAATTTAACAAGGAATCTATTGGAGCCATCAAAAGAGAGTTTTGGGATTGTCGGGCACCAGAAATGAGGCAGAACAGCTGGGCGTTTTTGGCTATTAATGTTGTTGGTGTTGCTCTCATCTTGAAAGTTTGGTTCGGGAGAATTCAAGGATGTTCTTCAAGTTTTTTCCATGGGGTAAGGTCTAAACCATAATCTAAGTATTTCCCTTTGATTCATTCCCTTGGTTTAAGCTTTAATCCATGGTTTCTAAAGTAGGAAATTGGGGTTTTTCATGAAAGAAGGTTTAATGGGCCTTTCTTGAGAAGTTCATAAAATTGGTTAGACTCCCTAAGTTGCTTTAAATGATGAAATTGATTGGGTCTATGCTAGATTATGATGTATCTAAGGTTGTTAATCATATACCTTCCATTATTAGTGTTGAATTCTTCAATTCAAGAGTTAGGATTTGTACCCAAAATTGGGGCTTGTGCTTGGATTTCTAAATTGGATGAATCCTTGAGTTAATTTAGCAATTAGTTGATGGGTTTTGATCACCTAGTGGTTAATTGGATAATTTACCCCCGAATTTTCCGTTTTTCCCTTGTGGGCCCCGTTTCCCCAAATTCTAGGGTTGGTTTTTTACCCAATTTGAATGATAGCAATATAGGTATTGATCTTCATGATTTCTAATCAAGATTTCGAATATGAATAGACTTTGATTATTTGGAGACTCAAAGGAAGGGCAAGCGTGTGGCTGACGGTTCGTGACTACTTATTTTGGCATTCCAGGTAGGTTACGGTTTACCTTTATGGTGAGACTTCGACTAGCGAAGTGTATATCTAGATGATATTGTCGGAGATTTCATGTAAACCTTCGGGTATGAAGTTGGGTTGGATGTTTACCTTAGGGTTTGGTATTGCTTGTGACTTGTTTGATCGGGTTTGTGGCCTGTAGACTCCATAGGATCTTGTTTGGTACGTTGTGTATAAATTGGTGGATTGTTTGTGAATTGGGAGTCAATTGGAAGGATGAAATTACTTTATATTAATTCTTGTACTTAGTGTACACCTCGTTATTGGTATAGCCATTTTGGAATAGCTGGCTCTTATAGTTATGAAAATTGGAGCTTCATTATGATTACTGTGTGGATCAATTGTTGATTGATTATGGGGCATGACACCCCGTTGTGTTGATTTACTTGCTGTGTGATTTACTTGTTGGCTCGTCGCCAAGTTGAGATATTGATATTAGTACTTAGTGTACGCCTCGTTATTGGTATAGCCATTTTGGGATAGTTGGCTCTTATTGTTATGTAAATTGGAGATTCATTACAATTACTGTGTGGATCACTTGTTGATGATATTGGTGCGCTGTGTGTGGCACAACTTGAACTTGATATTATTCATTGTTTGTACTTGCATCATTCCATATTCATTTCATATCATCTTATTATGCTGTATGACTGACACTATTGATGGAAACGAGAAGGAACATTGATGATTATGGAACATGATAAGTTACCTCTAAGCTATGTACGGAGGGGCTTATTATAGAACATGGTAAGTCACCTCTGAGCTGTGTGTGAAGGGATTTATTTGGAACACCGATATTGCGATGCTGACTGATAATTCAGTCCTCTGAGTTGTGTGCGGAGTGACGGTGCTTGGACTTCGCGGGTCCCTCATGGGTTGTGCTGCCGAGGCATGGAGGTATTCCGCTGTCGGAGTACAAGAGTACAGGCATTGCATTCATATCTCATATTGCATTGCTTGATTATGCTTCGTGGTTGCTTATGATTTGGATACTGTGTTGGTCATATTCTTGGACTGTATTTGATATGGGCTACGTGTTGATTTTTCTTGATGGGACTTGGTTTTCGGTATACTTGGATATTTATTTCACTTGGGGCTAGTTGTTATATTAAGGCTTGATTATGTGAGTCGATTTCTTGGAAGCATGACTTGTACTCTATGGTTTGCTTGTTTTCTCTTACCTTATTGTCTTTATATATGTCAACTAGTCTTAGCTGGACTATGATGCCTACCAGTACCATTGTTTTGTACTGACCTACGCTTGTTGCATTCTTTTATGGATGCAGAGTATTAGACAGGTTCCACTCTTTCCTCATGGCTGATTGGCGAGGCTGCTGTAGAGTCATTCCAGGGTGAGCACGATGACGGCCGCTGCCCGGATGTTCTTTCCTTTACTTAATTGTCTTATTCTTATTTTGAGACAGTTGTATTATGAGACTTTATCATCTTTCAGACTTGTAGTATTTAGTTAGTGCTCTTGTATGACTAGACCAGATCTATGGGGTTGTATTTAGTATTTCCGCACTTTATCTTATATAGATGATTTGAGACTTATTCTATATTTATTTCTTCCACCTTTACTTAAATTGGTTATATTGGGATAAGGGTTCACCTATCGCGATAGGAGTGATAGGTGCCCGCACGGCCTAGTAAAATGGGTCGTGACATGCCTTAAGAAAGAAAGGGACAGCCTTAACATATCTTGCTACTTACTTAGCCACTCAAAGTGTCACACCCCAATCCTGATAGGGCATGACGGGCACCCGACTCTCATCAGAGTCGAGCGAACCCTCAGACATTCGCTCTATCAAAACACATCATTTCAAAAACTTTTAAGAACATAAAACTTTTCCAAATAGAAATCATCTAAAATACATACTCTTTTAAAGTCCACAAATGACTCAACTGACATCACTTTGTCGCCATCTCGACAAACATACCGTAGGACACTGTCTACAAAAGTCTCTAAGAAGTAAACTGAACATTATGAGTCAGGATAGGGCCTTGACATACCTATAATCATACATATCTATACATCACTCAGCACAGCTCCAGAATGAGGTGGAACTTACCAATCCTAGCTGACGTCCAAGCATCCTAGCTATACACTTAACCTGCCAAACAATCTGGGGATGCGGGCATGAACGCAGCGTCCCCAAGCAAAAGGACGTCAGTACAGACAATGTACTGAGTATGTAAGGTGGTAACAAATCATAATCATAATTTGACTTAGGAGAGAAGAAATCACGATCTAACTCAACACCTGCAGCCTTCGCTGGAAGAAACATAAATGTGCACACAAAATCTCAACACAATCCTTAAGTAAATAATGCAATCCAACACACATGCCTCTTCTGACATGTTAACAGAATGGTCCCTTCAGATAGCTGCTTCTGGCTAGTATCACAATAGTCCCTTCGGACGGCCGCTTCCGGCATAATAATGATGGCCCCTTCGGACAGCCGCTTCCGGCTTAATAATGATGGCCCCTTCGGGCAGCCGCTTCCGGCTTAATAATGATGGCCCCTTCGGGCAGCCGCTTCCGGCTTAATAATGATGGCCCCTTCGGGTAGCCGCTTTTGGCTTAATAATGATAGCCCCTTCGGGCAGCCGCTTCCGGCTTGATATTACAATCATGTCAACACAAACTCAATCCATAAGTATCAATTTCAATCATATCATAAGTCACTAATCCATTCATCACAATCCAGTTATTAGCCTTAGTCTTTCATAAAAGTTATCTAATTTGTATCTCACTAGACTCAGGAGGACGTACTTCCATGTTTGAGGGTAGAATTGTTATGAAATTCTTACTACCTATATTCTACTCAATTTCATCTTATTGCCTTACCCAAAGAATAAGTGATCATATCAATACAAAGGGATGATACTATGGAATGTAGACATAAATCGTAAATGAAATGAAGTAGTAAAATCTCGCACCCCCTTCGGAGTGGTTTTGAAAATCAAACTTTATGTTTCCTTTAGTATAAAACTCATTTCCTCGAAATCGTTAGTAGAACTATATACACAACTCAACGTGGCACCTTATGGGTGTTCCCTTCGAAAAGGAATAGGAGTACAATATCAATAAGTCATCACAAGAAGCATTTAGACCTTACTTGTCTAAGAATGGAATCATATGGGGTACATATAGAATGAATAACAAAAGGATCATGCCAAAAGAACAAAGGTTTGCCTTACTTACCTGGAAGCTTACATTTCACTTTCCAACTTACTTCTTGCCTTACAATCTACGCAAGATCATTCATAGGCTCGTAATCTACATATAAAACCATTCATACTATTGTTAGGCCAGTTGTTATATACTTATCCTAAGCCTCCAAATAAATCTTTCTAGAATCTGCCGAAATTTCGGCAACTTCTCCTCTGTTTATATGTCTAGCCCAAAATCTCAATTCAGCAACTAATAACAACAACAACAACACCAACATCAACAACAATATTATCAATACCAAAATATTCCATAAACACCCCACACGATGTTTTATCCAATTTCTCGACCCATAAATTCCTTATACGCTCGTTTAGTAACTTTTCCTCCATAGATAAGCTTAAATCAATACAAATAAGGAAAGATTCATACCTTTCACCCGCTAGAATTGCAATATCTTCGATTATCACCTTGAATCCAAGCCAAGTTTCGCCGCAATTCGATATTATAATCGCAGCTATGTGTTGTCCGAACTTAAATTCGGGGATTTCACTTAATTTGCGTTAAAATCTAATGGATGGAAGTTGGGAGAATTTTCTAGAAGATGTGGGAAATATTTGGAGTGGTTCTTGGCTGAAAAATGAGGTTTAGGATCAGATTGGATCCTTAAATAGTGGGTCAAATTCGGGTCGGCTCCATGAGTAGCAAAAATCAGATTTTTGTCTTTAAAGTCGGTTCTTCGTAGCAAGACCGTAGCTCGCGTTTTTGCTTTGTCAGCCGAAATTGTAACGTCCATAATTCTTTACTCCGATGTCCTATCGACGAGCAGTTTATTGTGTTGGGAGATAGACTCGACGAACTTCATTTCAGGCTTTTACGCTGCTTCAAAACACCTCATCTACTAAAAGATATTCTTTCTCTGAGTTGGGCCAAAATTACCCCTCATATTCTCTTCCAAGTTCCAACAAATTTAATTTCCTTAATTCACTTGCCCTTCAATCCTTCCATAGCGTACTATATGCACTTAAACCCTTATAACCATAAGTTAAACACATATACGCTCACATACCTCGTGAAAGGTAGCTCGAATCTTAACATACGAAACTAACGGGGTATAACACAAAGTCTACCTTCCGAATCTGAAAATCTACATCCAAGATGATTCATTCAATAATCAGGCCATAGGAACACTTTCACACTCAAACTTAGCTAGTTAATAAGTTAACGGAATTCGGACAACATTTCCCCTATATTATCTACTCCAACCAATTCCAAAACAGCTCCCAAACATCAATAACAACATCAACAATAACATAATCAAGATACTACATGACAAACATATAAAAATCTGTCCAAGACTTCTTTCGAAAATCAGCCCATAAGCCAACAACATCAACATATCAAACTATGACCTTTATACTATGTTTTCCTTCACTTTAAACCATTATAATCCTCTAAAAACAACTCAATATCAAAGTCAAGATGAAGAGCATACCTTATACTTGAATAACTTTAGCCACACCAGCTTTCTTCAAGACCAAACTCACCATAACATCAAGTAGAAGCAAGAATAATCACTTTTCATGAACTAGTTTAGTGTAATCTTATTGAATTCTTGATCTAACGGGCTATAAACGTTTAAGAAATATTTATCGAGGTTTCTAGAGCTCAAGGGAGTGTAGAATGATGATAAAATGACGGGAATGGGGTTATTTATACCCCTTGAAGGTCGGTTCCACCAAATTTCCAAATGGGCCCCCGGAGGAACCATCTGGCAGCCTATCTTGAAAAGCCCATAACTTTCTAATCCGATGTCGTATCGATGAATGGTTTGTTGCATTGAAAATTAGACTCAATGAACCTCAATTTACATAGGTTATACATTCCATAACTCCTCCTATTCTAGGAGATACACCTACCTCAATTTTTACCAAAATTCCTGTCCAAAATTCTGCCAAGTTTTCCAAAATTTCGACAAACGTAATTTCTTGCTTGATCTCGAAACCTTTAGACACTTTTTAAAATTAGTTCTTAACCTTATAAGGGTTCCATGACCTCTCCGATCTTACGTTAGTTTACTTACGACGCAAACGACGCGAAAATTTTCGAGGTGTAACATTCTCCCCTCCCCCCTAAAAACATTCGTCCTCGAGTTTTAAACTCTCAGAGATCTTATGGAAATTTCGGCAGAGCTTCCTATGTAACTGTAATACTACCAACCTGTCATGCAGCAAACCAACAGTACAATGCCACCCAGGGCTATAACAATCAGTAACAACAATGGCCCCATACGACCAATGACAGTAACTAACAATATATACGCACTTGAAGGCTATGATGTCTTAGTCTGAGCCTCCTCTGGGAGTGATAAAAAATGCGGATACATTAATCTCATATTTCTGTATAACACCCTTGCTAATATACTCTATACAATAAGGAGACCCTTGTCAATATCTAGCTCTTTGAATGACATACATAGTTCTTTTATGTTTTCTAACCAATCATATCATTTTTTAAACATTCAAACAAGAACTATCCTTGGCAAAATCTTGCGTTCCGTATCATATCCCTTTTAGACATTAAACATCATCATCCTTATAACCGCTACTCTTTCTGTTTTCGGAATTCCAGTTTCGCCTCTTTCTGCTCGTAAATCATTGGCATACTTACACTCAAGGATCATTTTTAAACACATATGTTTCCTTTTCACGTCTTCCTCGAGGGGAAAATATGACTTCCATCTAATCATATCAATGTCTCATTCATAAAGCACTTCTAAGGTTGATAACCATTCATAGTATAACTACAGTCCTTTGCTATTACCCAACTGAAAATCCCATCAAACTTCTCTTCTTTTTAAGTCCCATCAGAATTCTTCAAACTTTACCTTAACAAAATTGCATATAATATATCAATACCACCCTCAAGGGTATACAAACAATACTAGCACAATAATTGTTCCTCATGTCATTGCTCATCCCCTTGTACTGTACTGTCTTCCCTTACTCACAAGCCACTCATATCTTACTGATTCCTCTTAATACCCATCATTCGTAATTTTGTAGATATAATCTCTTCATCGAACTATATTCCTCACACATGCCATTCCTGATTTATCATACTTTTGCACTATCAACATAATCACAATTTTAATCCATTGTCTAACCACAGATTCCACTCTAAGTTCCTCTTTAATAGTACTCCTTTTCTTTTCCTCGTCATCATTGTAATCCTCGAATCACCGTAGTCCTTTCTAAAGGAGTGGTCGTCAAACTGTAAAATAACAGAGGTCATGATTGAAGATTTATACCCTATGTCTCAGCTCTATAGCACGATTTAGCATACAAAGAAGGGTAACCATCCGAAATACCCTGCATTCTCATGTTTATAACTGTGGCATGCTACACACCCATAAGAAGACTCTACTGGACACGGCTCGTAGATAAATCCTAGGACGAACTGCTCTGATATCACTTCTATCACGACCTAACCGGAGGGCCATGATGGGCACACGGAGCTAAACTACTGAGCACCACATACATGCATCTCTTAGTCATATCTTAGTGGGCTATAATGCTAACTCGTAGATATCAAAAGCTGTATGGGACACAAGCCCAAAACATAATATACATATGTCATTAAGCTAATCCAAAGTATGCAAGCTGGACCAGACTGTCACATACATCTAACTGTACATATTGTCTACAAGCTTCTACTAGAGTACATGACATAACGTGGTTGGGACAGGGCCCCGCCATACCCATGCAAATACATATGCAACCATGCTGACTCAGAGAGCAACTCCGGAACAAGTGGAGTGCCACAACACTATCTGCTGAGTTGATATCCTACTGGGAGATCCGTCAACCTGTATCTCAAGACTTGCGGGCATGAAACACAGCACCCCCAGCAAAGGGACGTCAGTACGAATAATGTACCGAGTATGTAAGACGAAAAATGTAACATAATAAACATATACTGAAAAGAAGAAGAAGGATAAGAATCAACCTGACACCTCTGACTTACCGATGAGAATCTAGCATATATGTGTCTCTATACTCTTGTATGCTTAACTACATATATGTACAATATTGTGTTTCTGACCTACTTATCATCCGTGTGCTAGCTGCCTAACTGATCAGTAGTAACTGCCCGACTGGCCGTAGCATGGTGGTAACTGCCCATCCGATTATCGCCCAATGATAGAGCGCACTGCCCGACTGATTAGTGGTAACCGCCTAATTGACCATAGCTCGGTAGTAATAACTATCCAACCAGCTGGAGCATGGTGGTAAATACATATCTGCCCGACTGACCGTAGCCCGGTGTTAATAACTGCCCAACCGGCCGTAGCATGGTTGTAAATAATGATACATAATCTGCTCAGCTAGCTGTAGACTAGTGGTAAATATGTATGCATGTGCTGCTGAGTGTGCAGCCCGATCCAAATATGGATGCATGTGCTGCGGAACGTGCAGCCCGATCCAAATATCAATGCATGTGTTGCGAAATGTGCAACCCAGTCCAAATATCCCCTATAGGTGCCCTTTATATACTTCTAGAGTTCGTTCTTTATCTATTAGCTTCTATGTAACTCTTAGTCTTATGAACGTACTTCTAAATTGGTAGAACGCCTTCTGAATTGATCCAACCTTGACTACCTCACAAATACGTCATGAGCTTTACTTTCTAACGTCATATGCTCTATTAGGGATTTTATAACTAACAAAGTAACTTTTATACATCTGTGATGGTCACTTATCTGTTGATGCACCATGATCACATAAGATTTATAAACACATTTCCGGGCCATTAAGACTTCTTCCTGATTAACTAGTCCTTATTCAATTCCTGGCTGCATCATAAGCCTATCTTCTAGCATTAAATAGCTCGTTAGGGATCTCATAACTAGCATACTATTCATGTCTTACAAAACATTCCTCAAGAACACATTTCTAAATTCATCGGAGTGACGTAAGGTCGTTATACCTCCGATTATCTTTATGGATCTATCATTGTTGGCATATCTCACCTTGAAAGAATCAATGACCATAAGATGAGATCAACATCAATAAATAAGATCAATAACCATAAGACACGATCAATATATCAGAAGAAGGTCAAGAACACAAGCTTCTAACATTTTTATGAGTGGAGTCATTATGGACATCATTGGTGTAAGTATGTATCAATAAGATCATGCCTTAAGAAAGAAAGGGACAACCTTAACATACCTTTCTGCTAACTTAGCTACTCAAAGTCTACCTTCCGAGTCTGCAAATCTATATCCAAGATGATTCATTCAACAATCAGGCCATAGGAACAGTTTCACACTCAAACTTAGCTAGTTAATAAGTTAACAGAATTCGGACAACATTTCCCCTATATTATCTACACCAACCAATTCCTAAACAGCTTCCAAACATCATTAACAACATCAACAATAACATAATCAAGATACTACATGACATACATATACAAATCCGTCCATGACTTCATTCGAAAACCAGCCCATAAGCCAACAGCATCAACATATCAAACTATGACCTTTATACAATGTTTTCCTTCACTTTAAACCATTATAATCCTCCAAAAACAACTCAATATCAAAATGCAATAGAATGGTCTATAACTCCAAATTAGTTAGACGGGGAGGATTTTGGGTATTTGTTAGATGTTGAATGTTGGTAAGATATTTTTACTGTCAAAATTAATATAATGCAATAGAATGGTCTAGAACTCCAAATTAGTATGATGTAGTAGAATGATTTGACAAATAGCGAAGAATGAATATTTGTCATTAGGAGTTGTCGGAAACTTGAAGTTAACTATGTGAATAAGTAAATTGTCTATATGTTTAACCAAAAAAAAAAAAAAAAATTAATTATATGAATATGATTTTATTATGAAGTGCTGCTCTTCATTACTTTAAAGTGTTGCATTCTCATTTGAAGCTCTTTATGAGAATGTTTAAAGTATTGCATTTTACTTTGAAGTGTTGCTGTGTTTTTATGAGAATGTTTGAAGTGCTGCAATTTTTTTCTTGAAGTGCTGCATTTCTTTAGTTTGGAGTGCTGCATTTCTTTTTACGTTATGAAGTGATGCATTCTCATAATCAAGTATTGCATTGCATTTTTTATGTCTTTTTTTGCATTTGGATTAACACTTATACTAACTATTCTCTTTGGTTTTATAATTAAGATAAGTATACAGAAAAGAATGTGCTAAAACAAAAATAAAAAAATATCTTGTGTCTAAGGTTTACTGCCTTTGAATCAAGAATAATGCTTATTTCATTATACTCATATGTTATTTGTCATTATTGCACTTGTACAGTTTAAAGTGTTAAAAATAAAAAATTTACATACCTTTAAACATAACCTTTTCATTTATTCCATATAACTTCTAAGTTTGTGGTTTTGTTTTTGTGAAGACAAATGGTTAGTATCTCCAAATCTGAGAACCATTGAAATTGAGAAGTGTTATGATCACAAGCAGATAGAATTCATATAATTTTGCTAGAGCTTGCCCTCTATCCAAGCGAATTCTATAAACAATGATTTTTAAATGATGTATGTAAGTATATATATGTATGTATGTATGTATGTATGTATGTATGTGTCCCATGTTAGCACCAAGTTTGAGCCTTAAAATCTAAACTTTCTTGATACACCTTGTTGGAAAGTATTATTGGGTCGGGTTCACCCATAAGGGGTGCAAGATAACACATGAGCCCCTTAAATATTCCTCCACATTAAACCCTATTAGCTAGCCTATATAAACACTATTATGGGTGTTTGATAAAGGTTCATCCATCATATAGAGATGGCTAGAGTTTACATATAAAATCTATCTCTGCTTCAGAAGGAATATCTAGGTTTTGTAAACATGGGGATTCATCAGCTTTGTGAGGATTCCGACGTTGGATGACACGAGTCGTTATTGGTGCAAATCCGCTTCCGCTATGGAGAAACCCATAAGTCTCCTGAACTAGTATTTTATGCTTCAAATACTACATGGGCAACAGAGCCATAGACTCATGTTTCGATGATTGACATGATTAGTATGCAAAGCGTATTTTTAGTGTTTCAATGTTAAACCCGTAACTTAATTGCACTATTTCATATATTTAATGCCTAGGTTTTTCATGAAACCTTAGGGATTTTGTAGATCTCATTGAGAGCTTTCCGTCGATATGTGGATCATATTTTTTGGCCTCGTAGTCTGTGAGATATTGAATTGTAAGTTTTAGAGTTTTATTATCACGAATTTAACCCAGAAATTCAATAATCCGTGTTTCATGCAATTTTTAGAAAATTAAGTTGGGTAATCTGTTTCCCATATGTTTTTGAGAAAAACCATATAATCAATTGTGATATTCATAAAAAACTTGGGTAGCATTTTAAGGAAAATTCGCTAGGGTTTGTTTAGAACAAAACACATCATTTTTTTTAATCATATGGATCGATCTTTGAACATTTTTTCTTGGATTTGATTGTGTAAATCATTCATAAAATATGTTTAGGATGTAAACCCGTGATTTAATTGAAGAAAAATGGTCGGAAAATATGGTTTTGAACGAAAGACCAGCTGACCCGTCGAAAAAAATAAAAAACAACAAGTTTTCTCAAATTTTGGCACCATTTTTTTAATGATATTTGAGAAATTGATGCTTGGAATCAATCCTAAAACACGTTTAAGAAAAAACTTGGTGTTTTGATTGAATCAAAACGGTCCAAAATTGAAGAAAATGCAACTTGGGTCGCATTTTAACCCATTTTTGACCCATTTACAGCAAATTGTGTCGAATTGGCTGGAGAATAAGCTGCTGTCTAGCAGTGCGAATCCCATTCTTGGCTGGATCACGTTTCGAGAGAGTGCGGCTCACCCCGATCTCTGATTTTGATGATTTTCTTTTTGTTTTGCTCAAAATTAAATTTCTGGTTTTTTCATATTTTGAAAATAAGTTTTTGACGCTGGAAAACATTTTTCCTGTAATTAATACTGTCCTGAGACTATTAATATCTTATGAATTATTTTCTAGGGTACTTTTGAAAATTTAACAATATGAAAAATCATCATATGATACATATAACATGTCTAATTTTTTAGATCTAATAAAATTGTTCTATTGATATATAAGTGTATCTAGAATGAGATGCTAATTTTTCGATTTGGTGTGCGTATTTTTTGTGTATATACCGCTTGTTTAATCAAGAAATAAAAATATTTGTCGAAATATTTGGTGATTTAGCTTGAGTTGATATTGTTATTTTACATTTAACATCCATCCTTAGAAAGTGATTTGGAATGTAGTGAACTTTCGACTCTAGGATTTATGTTTAGGTTTATGTTTAATAGCCTTGTCAATTTGCTAAAGTTACATTTATGTGTACGCAAAAGTATTAAACACACGTGGTTTTATTGTGAAACTGTGTTTTACAAATATGTGGAACTTTTGAATTCCATAAATACCATGTCTACTGCCTCAAAATATTATTGTAGAGCTTATCAAAAGTGAAAAGCTCAATCTTAACAATTATAAAATACAAACTGTGATATGTGCTGGAAGAAATTCTTTTAATTGTAAATAATGTCATGGATGAAGCCTGTGATGATTAAAATAATTTCTTGACTCGCATTATGTTGCTGAGCTGAGAAGATGTCACTGCAATTTTACACACAAGATTGCCAAAACTCTGTGCGATCCTCTTGAATTTACGTGTGGTAGCACTACAGTTACCAGACTTAAGGTCATAAGATGACTAATAAAAACCAAGTTCAAGCGATTATCCGTTTCCTACCTCAATCTTAGGAGCATATGAAGATGCACCTGACTTGTAATAAATGTAATAGTACATATTATGATGTGAGGCAACACCTAGAGTTAGAAGAGGAGCGGCATGAGGCTGCCAAATAAGGTGCAAAAGTGTACGAAATAATTTCTAGCTCGGTAAATGATTTTAAACGTAAAATTAGAGAAAACTGGAAAGTTAAGGCTCAACCAAATAGGAATCATAAAATGATAACCAACAAGACGATAGAAAGAGGGAAAGAAAAAAAATATGACTAAAGTGAAATGCTTCAATTGTGATTAAAAGGATCACCGCACTAGTGATTGCAGTAAGGTTAATAAAACAGATCATAATGAGTCCAAAAAGGTACTTCGTGTTCGTTACGCCAGTAATGTATGTGTTGCTAACTGTTTTTTTTTTTCTCCTTTCTCTGTTTTTTTTTTCTCCTTTCTATGGCTAATCTTTTGTCGTAATTGACTTAGGAGTCCTGTACCACATTGTGAGGGAAATGAAGTCTTTGTGAACTTCCAATGAGTCCCATATGTGTAATGTGGATATACGTAAGAAACGACATTAAGGTTGTTAAAAGGAATGTATCATGTGAATTAGTTTTACGTGAAAATCGAGACTTTATCATACATAATACTTTAGTTGCTCTGTAAACTTTCAAGGATATTGATTTGTGTTGGTTTATTAAGACTTATAGTCAATCAAGCCACAACTTATGATGGACGAGTCATCACTATAGTACAATCTTCATTCTCCTATCTCATTAACGCATGCATGTGTTCAATTGTTCCAATTTATAACAGGGACACAATAACTTTAGTACAATCTTCATTGTCCAATACTATCTTGTGAAATTTTTCACGTTCTTGACACCTAATTTTGGCCATCCAATAATTTTATTTAATTATCGGGAAGTTCTTGAATCTCAAACGGGGTGAAACATGTATTTTATAAACCAAAATTTTTTTACAAAATTATTTCGATAATATTTTACCATTTCATTTGGCAAAATAGTTTCAAATATATATTGTGGATCATTTTAAATACTTTGCATATTTTACCATAAATATTAAAAACATTTGTCAAAATTAATTCAAAATAGTTTAAAACTACTATTCAATTAATTGTTTGAAGTATTGAATATCAAATAGATAGGTATTTTACTCTGTTAATTAAAAAAAAATTTGGTTAATTAAATAAGATAATCAATTGCATCTCAATTTTATGATTTATTTGGCTACAATTGCATTTATTTTTTCAAAATTTGATTACAATTAGTTGCATGAGTGAATTGTGGCTATGATTGAAATAGCCAATTGCTTGTTAAGGGTCAATTAAGGTTATAATTGCAATAATTAATCATTTTATGCATTTGGCCACATTTGAAAAGGAATTGACTAGTTTACGCTTTTAATTTGGGATATAATAAAAATGTTTAATTGATTGTCAGGTTTTAATTTTGGCCGTTTATTAAAATTGCAAGTTTTACTCTTGCATATATATACATATATACACGAATATACATGTATATACACATATATACATGTATACAAGCGTGTGTGTGTGGGTGTGTATGTTTTGGGCCTCTTCTCCTTTTTTTTAAAGAGCCGAGTCCAGCCCAAACACGGCCAGACCCGGCCCAGAACCCCTTAAGTCTACGAGAAAACATGGCCAAACGATCCTTTGTTCATAAGAACAAGGGTTTCTCTATCAAACCCTAGCGCCGCTACTTCTGTCACGACCCTAACCGAGGGTCGAGCGGGTACCCAGACACTCTCCCCTAGTGGGCGAACCCTTCCCTTACCCAACATACAATCTATCAATGCAGAAGAATAATATAAATGCTAATAGGTCTCAAACATCATTTAAAAGTAATAATTGCAGAAATACATAAACTACCCAAGGAATGCGAAAATTACCGGATAGTACAAGAGCTTCTAAGTATACAACTTGAATAAGAGTTACAACCACAACCTGAATACAACTCCTTTTTAGAATGAGAATTTATTAGAAAAGTCGAGATGAACTCCGTGAGATCCTTGAAGGCTAATTGAATCTCGCTCAAGTACCTGGAACAACTCTACACCCCGAAATGGATGTAGAAAGAGTAGTATCAGTATAAACAACACATACTGGTAGGCATCATAGTCCTACAACAATTAGCTAACATATATAAATGAAAGAAACTGAAAGATAGGCAGATAAGCAGTTCAAATGCAATCACTTAGCACATCCACGTAAGTCTTGCAACAATGTGAACCACACTAGATCTCAGTAGCCTATAGTCATAGCCCAGGCAGAACCTCTGGCCCTCGAATCCATCAAGTGTCTAGGTAAGTGATTAACAAGCACGCAACATCTCAAATAAATCAACAACCAATAAATCAAGGCTAAAACGCACCATGCAGTACAACAGATACAACAACCAGAATCAGAGATGTGAATAGATGTAATATGAATGCGTGTGTTATGCAATGCACTGGCCAACTGTCTCATATCGTACGCACATGGTACGGACGGAATACCTTCACGTCTCGATATTCATGTCCCATGGGGGACCCGCAAAGTCCATGTACCACTTGTCCCGCCAATGACCTTGGCGATGAGCACTCTCTCAATCTCGGCAAGAGCCTTGAGCATCGAGCACTCATTCGTTCTCAGCAAGAGACCTCGGGCAAAGTACGCTCATTCTGCTTCGGTAAATGACCTCGGATCACAGACTCTCATCTCTCTTTTACACTCTCTGGCAAAGACCTTGGAGGCTACACTCTCTCACTTATCGTCATCAGTACCAACTCATAATTCATATCAAAGTGTCATGAGAAATACAGGATGAAATGCATGTATGAATGCCAATTTCAACAATAATTAGGAGGGTGAATAAGCATAACAACATTTGTAAATTAAAAACCAATACGAACTTATACCCTAAACTGTACAATGCCATGTCCAAAACAATTTCCCTTCGAACCACATAGGTAACAACAAATATATATGCAAGTGAGGCCATACGAAATATGCACATAGCAAAAACCATAATAAAAAGCCTCGGATGTTTCACTTTCCCTCTTATCATTATTAATATCAAATCACAGCCCGCGTCAATGAATCATGTAGAATGTGTATGAATGATATGTATGTATCAATCTCAAGTGTAAATCATAAGCAAATCTTTATCGTTCCACACATCGCCCAATATCACAAACATGGCAACAAGCCAATAAACCACAAAGAGGCGACAATCGGGCTACCGAGAAGATCTGAATATGTGTGGACTACCGGGATCTCATCGGGCTAGTCCCAAGGACAACTCCCCACTCCTGAACATCTACATACTCATTGATAACTGTGCAAAACACGAGTTAGAATTATTCGGGGATTGCTTCGCAGGATATCATCAAATCTTGTGTAACGACCCACTAGGTCGTTATGGGCATTTTGACCATTTTACCCCTGCTAGTTCCTTTTCAGGACTAAGAGTGAGCCGAATGAAAAATTATAGAGTTAGAATTCTAAAAACTGAGACACTTGATTTCACTTTGTATGCTTGTTTGAAAAACTTGGTACATTTCTGTTGGAGGGGTTGACTCAGTAAATTAGACCTCTGTTGGAAATTCCGAGGTCACTGGTGAGTCTGTAGTGTGTTTATACATATGTGTGCATGTTTGGTTTGTGTCTGTAGGGCCTCAGATTAATGTTGGGATTTTGGGTGAAAATCTAGTAGAAAACCAGAGGTCATTGGTTCGAAGGCGACCGCTGCAGCGGGAGAGGACCGCTGTAGCGAGTCCACCACAATGGGGCTTCGATCGACATCGTGGGATTTCTTGAATTGGTAAACTCCGCCATAGCGAGCGGTGGACCGCCATAGCGGGATCGCAACAGTGCGGTCTTGACCGCTATGGCGAGTCGGGCGAGTTAATGAGGTCCGCCGTAGCGGTGGTATTTTTTGCTACAACGAGACCGCTACAGCGAGACTAGTGACCGCTGTAGCGGTTGACGGGAGACAGAAACCCACTTTTATATTGCTGACTTCGAGCCATTACCCACATAACTCCAAAAACTGTTTCCAAGAAAGTGAGAGGCAAATTTCCTAGCGTCTTGGTGGATTCTTCTTTGAGGGTAAGTCTTAACCTTTTCCCTTGTTCATTCCATTATCATCTTTAAGTTCATATACTAGTTAAGGGTTCTCTAATGGCAAATGAAACTACTAGAGCCCTAAAATTGTTAAACTTTTGAATAATTGGTGGGTTGTGGATTTTATTGTTGTTTAATCACCTAGGAGTGTAGATATCACTTTCTAGGAAGGGAAATTGATTACCTATGGTGAAAATTGTATATGGAGACTTAGGGTTCCATTAAAAATGGGAACTTTGGCCTAAAATCTATTTTGAAAGGGGTAGAAGTAATTAGGCCTTCTTCCCCAATTATTGTTCTTATTTTATTAAAAGGTCTATTTCTTACTTAGCTTTATATTGCTAGACTTTGAGTGTTCTGAAACATTACGAAAGGGGAAAGCTCTTGCGAAGTAGCTTGCATTGTTCCAATTCTGCATCTGAGGTAGGTTATGGTTTACTTCACTTAGACTTTGATTAGTTGATTGTATGTGTAGTAGAATTGATGGGAGAAAGCATGCATAGGTCTTCAGACATGATGTCTGGTTGGACATTACCTAGGTTTGTATGATTCCTGTAACGACTCGTTTGACCGTTACGGTACTTTTGACCTTGTTGCCCTTTTTTTGAGCTTTTTTAGCTTATATTAGACTTGCGGGGATGGGTGGTATGATTTTCAATGGATTTTTATGATAATAAGCCTTAAGAGAAAGATGTTTGACCAAAAGTTGACTTTTAGGTAGACGGACCTTTTTTGGAAATCCATTAATTTCGAGAGGTCCGGATGATCGTTTGTGACCCGCAGGTATGTTCGGTCCAATTCCTAATGCATTAGAGTGTGTCTTGGGACTTGGGTTGGAAATTTGATTTTGGAGTATTGGGGGTTGACTTGGTTCGAGACCTTCGTTGGGAAATTCGAGGCCACGGGTGAGTTCGTAGCGCGTTTTTATGTGTGTATGCATGGTTGTTTTTTATATGTGGGGCCTCGGATGATAGTTGAATTTCGGGTTGGGACTTGTGAATTGAGTAACTTTCTGATGTCTAGTGTACCGCCATGGCGGCACCAGGACCGCTGCAGCGGTATCGCCGTGGCAATGGCCTTGCCGCTATAGCAGCTTAGCGAGATTGTGAGTGACCGCTGGGGCAGTCATGTTACCTCTGCAGCTGTTCCGCCGAAGCGAACTACAGACCGTTGTTGCGGTCGACGGAAACTTAAATGACTTAAATCCTTTTTCAAACCTTATCACTCCTCGTTCATTACTCTCGGTTCTAGAGCTACTTTGGGAGAAAAACTAGAGATTCTAAGGAAATTCTTCATTGGGGTAAGTTCATCTAACCCTATTCTTTATTAATGATTCATAATCCACCTTAGAAACTCTCTAATTCATGCTAGAATCTTCCTATAACATAAGGATTAAAGAGGGTTCTTGGGGTTTCTTTCTTGAATGAGATCATCATTATCAAACCTTGATTTATTGATGGAATAAGCTTTATTTAATATGGAATTTTTGGGAAATAGCTTTATAAACATGAATCCTTCTTTATTAGTAACCAATTGATGAATTTGAGAACTAGGTTTCATACCCAAAATTGGGGGTTTCTCTTTAAATACGATTTTAGCTTAATATTAAGTTGTTTTGGGAATTGATTAATGGGTTTTGATCACTTAGACTTGAATTGCATGTTTCATTTTTGAATTTTCCGTTTTTCCTTTGTGGGCCCATTTCCCCAAATCCCATAGGCTTAAGTTGACCAAATTAGAAGCCTAGCATTATGGGTACCGTTCTTCATGATTTCTATTCTAGATTATGTTATAAATAGACCCTGAGTATTTGGAGGTATTGAGGAAGGGCAAGGTCTAGAGTGATTGTTTGGGATTCCTGTTCGGCACTCAAGGTAGGTTATGACTTACCTTTTTGGTTAGACTTCGGTTAGGGACTCATATGTAGTACTAGGGAATTGTTGGAGGCATCAAGTGAACCTTCGAGTATGAAGTTTGGGATGGAATTCTTAGGTTGATACTGTTGTGTGACTTGAGTGTTCGGGCACATGGCTTGTAGAATCCCTCGGTTATGCTTGACTTTTCTTACGTGAATTGGTGGTTTCTATGTATTATGGCAGATTGGTTGGAAGGAACAGATTCATGTGATACTGGTACTACGATGGCTGTACTTATATGAATTAACTGGAATCCATATGTTATTAATGATATTCTCATTGCATGGCATACTTTCTCATATCCATAATATATCTATTTTGCTCTTGATATTGGAAAATGGTGATGACGGAGGTAAGTATGATTCATGCGACATTACTATATTTGCGTAGCCATCTCTATACTGAGTGATACAGAGTGGTTTGCAATGATATTAGCTGGAAGAGTCATTCTAGGCTGTGTGATACAGAATGACGCTGCATGGACTTAGCGGTCCCCCATGGGTTATAACTGTCGAGAGGTGGACATCGTCCCCTTGGAGCATGTGTGTATTATTGCATTGCATTCCATATGTATTCACAATATATGTTCTTATTGTCATTTGGATTGATATTATCTTCGGTGATATTTGAGTTATTGGGTGATTATTTGGTTATGTTTGGACTTGTGAAATATTTGAGACATTGTTTGGTAATTCATTTCACTATTTGGACTTGTTGACTTGTATCTGTCTGGGAGCATGATTATCTTTCCATTTTCTTGTTACATGCGTGATCTAACTGTTGTCGGCCTATGATGCTTACTCAGTACCGTGTTTTGTACTGATGTTACCTTGCTGTACTTTTTTATTGAGTGCATACTTCGCTATTGGGGAGACTTCCACACCTCACGATTGATCCTGAGGTGACCCTCCTAGAGTTCTGAGGGTGAGCTACTGATGATCCATGCAGCCCGAGACACTATCTTCTTTATTGTGTCATTTCTATTTCGAGACAATATGTATTTCAGATGATGTATTGACTATTCAGACTTGAAGTAGTATTTAGTAGCTCTTGTACCGATCAGACCAGTTTTTGGGGATTTATCTATCTTCCGCATTTAGTTTTTATATATTATGTCAGACTTATTGTATTATTCTTGGGTTTTCACTTATTTATTTATTGTTGGTTGATTGCATAAAGGACGGGTTCGCCTATTGAGGTGGAAAATTATAGGTGCCCGCACGTTTCCCGAGTTGGGGCTTGACAAGTTGGTATCAGAGCCTTAGGTTACCCGGTCTACAAGTACAAGAGCAAGTCTAGTAGAGTCTTGCGGATTGGTACGAAAAGCTCTGTACTTATCTGTGAGAGGCTTTAGAACTTTAGGAAATTTCCCTTATTTCATTCCTTCGTACTACTTTATTCTAATTGGTATCTGATTCAAATTTTGTTCTCTCACAGATGGTGAGGACTCGAGCTATGATAGTGAGGGATGAGGTGCCAGAGCCGGATTTTATGGCAGGCACTAGAGGGCCGGGGGGAGCGAGGGCGCGTGCGAGCGCGGGGCCGTGGAGCGCACCAACTAGGGGTGGAGCGCTTTAGCGGACGGGCGAGCACGCTCGGCCTCGCCGTAGAAACGCGGCCAGAGGTAGCACCAGTAGTCGGGGGTGGTGCAGGACCAGCTCAGACTCACCCCGACACTGTGTCTGTCCTCGTGTTTCAGGATATCATGTCCCAGGTACTTCTTCATTTGGACCGTCAGCATGCTGTAGGGGGTGCCACTACTCTAGGTGGCGATTTTCAGACTCGAGTGGGGGTACAGACTCCCGAGTAGGGACGGGCACGGGTATGCATCCTCTACCCCGCCCACGGCCCGCGTATTGGTGCCGTTCGCATTCCCGAGGTGATCCTAGGCCTATTCGTTGCGTACTATGACTGTTGATGATCAGGATCTTGTTGGGAGGTTTCTGAAGATAAAACCACCCAAGTTCTATGGCTTACATACCGAGGATGCTTATGAGTTCCCTGTGGAGATGCATGAGCGTCTCTACTAGATGGGTATAGTTGAGACTCATGGTGTAGATTACACGTCATTCCAGTTTCGCGGCGACGCGAAGACTTGGTCGAGAGCATTTATTGATAGCAGGCCAGTGGGTGCGCCCCCTCTTACTTGGGCTAAGTTCCATCTGGCTTTCTTGAAGAAGTATGTATCGCGTACTTTGAGGGATGCACGCAGGGATGAGTTTCTCCATTTGCGACAGCGTGGGTTGTCTGTTTCTGAGCATGAGGCTAGATTTCTGTTCTTGGCCCGATATGCTGCCTAGATGATTCCCTCAGAGGAGGAGAGGGTTCGTAGATTTGTGAATGGACTCGTGTACGCGATTTATATTGGTTGTCTTCAGTTGGTGACCATGGGTTCTTCTTTCCAGGCTATTGTTGATCATGCCATTGGTGTCGAGTCTGCTAAGACTCGATTTTTGGGAGAGTGTAGTAAGAAGAAGCTACGTCATTTTGGTATTTTAAGTGGATCCAGTTACAGGGGTGGGGGACAGTCATCCAGGCCCTATCGGTGAGCCCCCAGCCGCCCTGTCCAGTTAGCACTTCAGGCTTCTTCGATTGGCCCTACTAGACCCAGTGGATATGGAGCTGGGCAGTCTTATGGTGGATCTTACTCCTGTACAGTGGACCGTGCCGGTCCGTCCAGTTCATCAGCTTCAGTGCATTGATCTCCAGCTCCTAGAGCATGTTATATGTGTGGTGACCCCGATAAATTTATGAGAGATTTTCCCAGGCCGGTGCAGAGTGGGTTCCAGCAGGGTTTCAGGTTCTAGACTCTGAGGGCCCCAGTACCTTCTAGTGGCAGAGGTGGCTCATCAGTTAGAGGCGGTGCTCAGTCAGGCCGCGGTGGCTCTTATTAGACTAGAGGTGGACACTAGTCAGGTAGAGTTGGTACTCAGGCATCTAGGGGTGACCGTGGTGGCGGTCTTTTCTATTCCTTCCCTGGTAGTCCCGAGACGGAGCCCTCTAATGTTGTGATCTCAGGTAATATTTCTATTCGACATCGACCTACTTTGGTATTATTGGATTCGAGGTCTATTTCTTTCAATGTGTCAGTCTACCATGCTGTTGATTAGGATTTGTGTTGTGATCGTATTGGTGTGTCTATCCGTGTATCTACTCTAGTCGGAGATTCTGTTATTGTTGATCGAGTCTTTCGGTCTTGTTTAGTTACTTTCATGGGGTATGATACGTGGGTAGAGTTGATGGTATTGGAAATCGTTGACTTTAATATTATCTTGGGTATGACCTGGTTATCTCCATATCATATGATCTTGGACTGTCACTCCAAGACAGTCACATTAGCCATTCCTAGGATTCCTAGATTAGAGTGGAGGGGTACTCCGAGTCCCGCTCCGAGGAAGATCATTTCCTGTGTCCGTGCAAAGAAGTTAGTGTCCAAGGGGTGTTCTGCGTATTTAGCCCATGTTCGCGATACTAGTGTTGATTCTCCGCCCCTTGAGTCTGTGCCTATTGTGAGTGAGTTTGTCGAGGTCTTCACTTCTAATTTGTCAGGTATGCTGCCCGACTGCGACATTTATTTCTGTATCGACTTGGATCCGGGCACGTGTCCTATTTCTATTCCTCCTTATAGGATGGTGCCCACTGAGTTGAGGGAGCTAAAGGAGTAGTTGCAAAATCTGTTGAGTAAGGGGTTTATTAGACCGAGTGTTTCTCCTTGGGGTGCTCCTGAATTATTTGTGAATAAGAAGGACGATACTATGAGGATGTGCATTGATTATCGTCAGTTGAACAAGGTCACCATTTGTAACAAGTATCCTATTCCTCGTATTGATAACTTGTTCGACCAGCTTCAGGGTGCTTCGATATTTTTAAAGATTGATTTGAGGTCAAGCTACCATCACCTGAAGATTCGGGCCAAGGATGTTCCGAAGACAGCCTTTCGGACTCGTTATGGCCACTGTGAGTTCCTTGTGATGTCTTTTAGGCTTACAAATGCCCCAGCTGCATTTATGACTTTGATGAATGGCATTTTCAAGCCATATCTTGATTCCTTTGTGATTGTATCCATTGATGATATCTTGGTTTATTCCAAGAGTAGAGAGGAGCATGAGCGCCATTTGAGGATTCTTCTTGGGTTGTTAAGGGAGAAGAGGCTTTATGCCAAGTTTTTGAAGTGCGAGTTCTGGCTTGAGTCCGTGGCATTATTGGGCCACGTTGTGGCTAAGGACGGGGTCATGGTTGATCCCAAGAAGATTGAGGCAGTTAGAGATTGGGCGAGGCCTACTACTGTGATCGAGATCCGTAGCTTCGTGGGATTAGCCAGCTATTACAGTTGATTTGTGAAAGGTTTCGATTCTATTGCTTCTTCGTTGACCAGATTGACTCAGAAGGATGTTCCCTTCCAGTGGTCCGATGATTGTGAGGAGAGCTTCCAAAAGCTCAAGACCCTTTTAACTTCAGCCTCGATTCTAGCATTATCCTGGAGGGTGGGTTTGGGTGCTGTTTTGATACAGGATGGTAGTGTCATAGCCTATGCTTCCTGTCAATTGAAGATCCATAAGCGGAACTACCCTACCTATGTTTTGGAGTTGGTAGCTGTGGTCTTCGCTTTGAAGATCTAGAGGCATTACTTGTATGGCGTCCATATGAGGTTTTCACCGACCACCATAGCCTTCAGCACGTGTTTACCCAGAGAGATCTTAATTCCAGGAAGCACCGATGGATGGAGCTCCTGAAGGACTATGACATCTCTATTCTTTATCATCCAGGGAAAACTAATGTTGTTGTTGATTCCTTGAGTCGCAAGGCCACGAGTATGGGGAGTTTAGCCTGTTTGGTTGTTTCTAAGCGTCCGTTGGCCATGAAGGTTTAGACTCTGGCCAACAGTTTCGTTCGTCTTGATATTTTAGTTCCAGGTAAAGGCTTAGCTTGTGTTTAGGAGAGATCGTCCCTATTAGAGCAGATCAGGGCTCATCAGTTTGAGGATACCTAGTTATGTAAGATTGGAGATAAGGTTCTGAGGGGTGAGGCCAAGGAGGCTATTCTTGATACTGAGGGGATTCTTAGGATCAAGGGACGCGTGTGTATTCCTCGTGTTGGTAAATTGATTCATTTGATCTTGACCGGGACCCATAGTTTGAGGTACTCTATTCATCCGGGTGCCACGAAGATGTATCGTGATTTGAGACAAAGACTACTGGTGGGGGATGATGAAGAGAGATATTGCAGATTTTGTGTCAAAGTATGGGAATTTTCAGCAAGTGAAGTATGAGCACCAAAGACCTGGTGGGGGTGCTCCAGAGAATGCCCATTCCCGAGTAGAAGTGGGAGAGGATTGCCATGGATTTCGTGGGGCGTCTTCCGAAGACCTTAGGCAAGTTTGACTCTGTGTGGGTTATTATTGACCGTTGACCAAGTCTGCTCATTTTATTCCAGTTCAGGTCACTTATATTGCGGAGAGGTTAGCCAGGATTTATATTCGTGATATTATGTGATTGCACGGGGTCCCTATTTCTATTGTTTCGAATCGAGGCCCCCAGTTTACTTCCAATTTCTGGAAAGCTTTTCAAACAGAGTTGGGTACTCAGTTAGATCTGAGTACAGTCTTTCATCCCCAGACCGATGGTCAGTCCGAGAGGACTATTCAAGTGCTCGAGGATATGTTAAGAGCATGTGTCATTGATTTTGGTGGTCATTGGGACCAGTTCTTGCCCCTAGCGGAGTTTACGTACAACAACAGCTACCATTCGAGTACTGATATGGCGTCGTTCGAGGCCTGTATGGTAGGAGGTGCCGTTCTCCTATTGGGTGGTGTGATGCATTTGAGGTTTGCCCATGGGGCACAGATTTGTTAAGAGAGTCAGTGGACAGGGTGAAGCTTATTCAGGAAAAGCTTCTAATATCTCAGAGTCGACAGAAGATGTATGCGGACCGGAAGGTTCAGGATTTAGAGTTTGGGGTGGGCGAGCAGGTGCTTCTGAAGATCTCACCCATGAAGGGTGTCATGCGATTTAGGAAGAGGGGCAAGTCGAGTTTGAGGTATCTTGGCCTATTAGAGATTCTCCGTAGGGTTGGAGATGTTGCTTATGAGTTGGCCTTGCCACCATTTCATGTGTCTATGTTGAAGAAATACCATTCTGATGGTTCTTACATTGTTCGTTGGGATTCAGTATTGCTCGATGAGAATCTAACCTACGAGGAGGAGCCGATAGCGATCTTAGATAGGCAGGTTTGGAAGTTGAGGTCCAAGGAGATTACTTCTATGAATGTTCAATAGAAGCATCGTCCTGTTGAAGAGGCTACTTGGGAGACCGAGTCTGATATCCGCGAGAGATATCCCCACTTGTTCACTGATTCAGGTACTTTCCCCCCCTTCCATTTCCTTATCGCTAGAGGACGAGCGATTGTTTAATTGGTATCTGATGTAACGACTCGTTTGGCCGTTACGGTACTTTTGACCTTGTTGTCCCTTTTTTGAGCGTCTTTAGCTTATATTAGACTTGAAGGGATGGGTGGTTCGATTTTCAAGGTCTTCGGATGAATTTTAGATGGGTTTTTGTGATAATAAGCCTTAAAGCAAAAGATGTTTGATCCAAAGTTGACTTTTAGGTAAACAGATCTTTTTCGAAAATTCGTCGATTCCGAGAGTTTCGGATGGTCATTTGCGACTCGCGTGTATGTTCGGTTTGGTTCCCAATGCATTAGAGTGCGTTTTGAGACTTGGGTTGGAAAGTAGGTTTTAGGGTATCGGGGGTTGACTTGGTCAACGAGACCCCCGTTGGGAAATTTGAAGCCATGAGTGAGTTCGTAGCATAATTTTTACGTGTGTATGCATGGTTGTTTTGTATTTGTGGGGCCTCGGGTGATAGTCAAATTTCGGGTTGAGACTTGTGGAATTGAGTAACTTTCTGATGCTGGTGTACCGTCATGGCGGCACTAGGACCGCGGCAGCGGTATCACCGTGGCGATGGCCCTGCCCCTAGAGCGACTCAGCGAGATTGTGAGTGACTGTTGGGGCGGTCATGTCACCGCTGCAGCGGTTCCGCCGTAGCGGACTTCTGACCGCTGTAGTGGTCGACGGGAACTTAAATGACTTAAATCCTTTTTCAAACCTATCACTCCTCATTCATTACTCTCGGTTCTAGAGTACTTTGGGAGAAAAACAAGAGATTCTAAGGCAATTCTTCATTAGGGTAAGTTCATCTAACCCTATTCTTCATTTATGATTCATAATCCACCTTAGAAACTCCCTAATTCATGTTAGAATCTTCCTATAGCATAAGGATTAAAAGAGGTTCTTGGGTTTCTTTCTTGAATGAACTTTTGATAATCAAACCTTGATTTGTTGGGGGAATAAGCTTTATTTAGTATCGAATTGTTGGGAAATAGCTTTATAAACATGAATCCTTCTTTATTAGTAACCAACTGATGAATTTGAGAACTAGGGTTCATACCCAAAATTGGGGGTTTCTCTTTAAATACGATTTTAGCTTAATATCGAGTTGTTTTGGGAATTGATTAATGGGTTTTGATCACTTAGACTTGAATTGCATGTTTCACTTTCGAATTTTTCATTTTGCCCTTGTGGGCCCATTTCCCCGAATCCCATAGGCTTAAGTTGACCAAATTAGAAGCCTAGCATTATAGGTACTGTTTTTCATGATTTCTAATCTAGATTACATTATAAATAGACCCTGAGTATTTGGAGGCATTTGTATAGTCTTTTCGGCATTTTCGCCCTTTTTCGAGCATTGATTACCTCATTTTTGACCCGAGGGGACCGTTGACACGCTTCCTGAGGTGTCTAGACCAGATTCAGCAACTTTTCTTGAAATATAGGCTTAAAGTGAAAAAGAGTTGACCCAAAGTTGAATTTTGGGTAAAGGAACCTTTTTCAAAATTTTGTCAATTCCGAGAGGTCTGGATGGTGGTTTAGATTTTGTATGTATCTCTGGTTCGGTTCCCAATGCACTCGGAGGCATTTTAGGACTTGGGTTGGGAAATTAGAATTAGGGCATCGGGGGTTGACTCGGTCAACGAGACTTCCGTTGGGAATTTTAAAGCCACGAGCGCCTTCAAAGCATGTTTTTATGTGTGTCTATTTGTATGGTATATGAGCAGATGGCCTCGGAAATTAGTCAGAAAATCGGATTGAATTGTGAAACTTAAGTGAGTTTTCTGGTGTATGGTGCTCGCTTTTTTGGCTCCAGCACAGCGGCAGCGGTATCGCTGGAGCAGTGACCTTGCCGTTAGAGCGGTCCAAGCATTTTAGGCTTGACCGCTAAAGCTGTCGAGGGACCACAGAAGTAGCTCCGTTGGGGCGGTCCCAGTGTTGCCAAAGCGGGTGACGGGCAGTGTCTATAATTAATAAAGTGTTAAAAGACTTAAGGCCCTCATTTATTTCCATTTTGTAATTAGAGCTTTGGGGAACTGTTCTTAGAGATATTTGGAGGAGACTCTTGGAGGTAAATCTTGCTATCCCTCTTCGATTCCATTAATCCTTATCATCATAGATTCCCCCTTTCCTTTAATAATCCTTTAGTAATGAAAGATGAAAGTGGGTTTTGATGAAATTTTTCTCTAGGCTTATAAGTGGTGAAATTGGTGGACTTTATGCTAGTTTTTGATGAATCTAAGTATATTAATCATATATCTTTCATTTTTAGCGTTGAATTTCATAATCGAAAAGTTACGGTTTATACCCAAATTGGGGGTTTTGCTTCAAATTCGAGATTAGGTAAATCTATGAGTTAATTTAGCGATTAATGGTTAGGTTATGATCACCTAGTGATTAATTTGATATTTTGCTTCCGAATTTTCCATTTTGACCTTGTGGGCCCGTTTTTCCAAATTTTAGGGTTAGATTTGACCTAAATTGAATGATGGCAATATTAGTATCGTTCTTTATGATTTCTAATATAGAATTTGATTATGCCTAGACTTTTTCAATATTGAGGCTCGGCGGAAGGGGAAGGCGATAGAGTGATTTGTTGGTGTCATTGTTTGGCCATCCAGGTAGGTTATGGCTTACCCTTGTGTGACTTCGTATAGCGAAGCATATATTTAGATTATATTGTCGGAGAAATCATGTGAACCTTCGGGTATAAAGTTGGGATGGATATTGTCTTAGGTTGGGACCTGTTGTGTGTGTGGGACTAGCCATCCCGTTCTGTTGTGATTGATTGTTCTTGTTACACTCCTTGTTTTCGTGGTAGTAGAGCCTATGATTTCCTAGTCGGGTATGCCCTTGGAATTGAGATTGGTGTATGATTTTTGGAGATAGAAAGTGCCTTACCCCGTGTACAAGGGTACCGGTAGATATTCCTGGCAATTTACAGAGTTAGAAGTTGAACGAATCGAATCGACGCGATCTGGACTGAGTCAGAAAAATCTGCAGATACCAGTCATCATCGACGGGTCGTCGACATGGTCGACGGACCGTCGATATGTGGCGTCGACAGGGTCTAGCAGCCTTGCATCTATAGACGCAGGTCGACGGAGCAAGTCGACGGACCGTCGACACGTTGACGGGTCGTCGACCCGCTCGTCGAACCAGACCGCTGTAGCCTTTTTAATTCCGAGTATAAATAGGTGGTTCACGACCCTATTTCATATTTTCCTCTATTCCAAATCAGAAAAAACCTAATATATTCTCTCACAATATTTTTCATCATTATTAGTGGAGATTTGATAAAAATCCGAGCCCGTGAACCTGTGCTTGTAAGGAAGAAGGTTGATCCTAGGGTTTCTTCAAGGTTGTGAAGCTAAGGAAGTTGGAGTTGAAGTGATTCTTGGAATCTTAGACCCCTCAGGGTATGTAAATGATTTCTACCCTTGTATTTGAGTTAATTATCGAGAGTCTTAGTGGTTTTAAGTGAAGAGGGATACTTATGGAAGTGGTAAGTTGATGAAGGGTAAGATAATGATTTGAGGATATTTTAAAAGATGATTGGGGATGGATTTAAGTATTTTTTGATATATATATATATATGTGTGTGTGTGTGTGTGTGTGTGTGTGTGTGTGTGTGTATGTGTGTGTGTGTTGGCATTGTGTTGTGGGTATTGTGGTTGATGTTGGATCGAATGAGAAGTTAAAGAGCTGTTAAGCTTATAGGAAAATGTTGCCCATAAATTGTCAAGCTCTATTTGTGTTTAAATGATTAGTAAGCGCGGTAAATAGTCTAATTGAGGCCATGTTATCTTAATTGTAGACTGCAAGTTCGAGAGGTAGAAGTTGGACGATTGAGTGTACTTCAAGGTATGTTAAGGCTATGCTTTCTTTCCTTTGGCATGATCCTATCGTATGATCCAACAAGTGAGTAAGCGAGCTTCCATATTACTCTATTCCTAGAAGCATTAGGAGTACTTCAGTCTTTGATGTTCATGTACCCCATTTATGAGTGATTCTTCTGTTCATGGGTCCAGTCTTATGTAGCCAGTTCCATGCATACAGTTTATCCATGCATTACATTCATTATATATTTATGTACATTGACCCGTGACTAGAAGGCGTTACATACGCGAATATTAGATATATGTAAAGTATGAGAAGAGATAGAGGCGTTGTATACGCATTACCATTATGATGATGATATGAGAATCAGGCTGCAAGTACCGCAACAATGTATATGATGATGGCCGCAGAGAGGCCGATATGATATGAGAAAATGGACGGCGTTATATACGCACATATATATCGCGTATATATGCGCACATGCATATATAGATGTATGACCTTCGTTGATAGGCATGAGCGTACACATTATGCGCCCACGATGGCATTGTCGATTCACATAGATTTATGTAGATACGTGCGCATACTAGTTCATACAAGTACATGCGGAAGAATCGTTTCGCCTTATGAGAGTTCTTATATATATATATATATATATATATATATATATATATATATATATATATATATATATATATATATATATATATATATTTGTTCTTATGCCTTACATATACTCGACACATTATTCGTACCGACTCCCGCCGCTCGGGGGCTACGCGTTCACGCCCGTAGGTACGGGTAGACGAAGGGTCCGGTCCGCAAGGACCTCTAGATCTAGCGATAGGGTCGGGTCGCCGCACTCCATTTGATCCGAAGGCGCCGCTTGCCATGCTCTTTGAGATGTGTATGCATGGGTATGACGGGGCCTGTCCCGTCCTTTCTGGCAGCTTTTATTCCGGAGAGGTCCGTAGACAGTTGTATGTAGTAGTTAGATGATGTAGCCTTGTCGGCTTTCATTTTTTGTGTACAAGATATGTAGCGGTGCCTAGCCGGCTTGCCGTTCTTCCGCATGTTGTGTATATATGCAGATTGTATAGAGTTTTGATGCTTCCCTTTTATGAGATCAGTTTATGCCATTATGGGCCCTTGATATTTAGTAAGATTCAGATATGAGTATAGGGCTGTTTGGTCTCTAGAGGTCAGACGCTCGTCATGACTCATCGGTTTGGGTCGTAATAGTTCTATTGTGTTGGCTTGATGCCACGTGTTGTTGGTAGATATTAGCATCTATTGTTCCATCTTGATTATGATACTGTTGGCATACCCACTGTTGGTATTTGTGATTTGGATATATTGTTGGCCTACCCACTATTGGTACTTGTGATTCGGATATATTGTTGGCGTACCCATTATTAGTACTTGTGATATTGAGCAGGATTATTGTCGTAGAAACTTGCATTTCACGCACTCTACTTCTTCATGATATATATTGTTGAGATACTGATGGTACTTGATGAAACACTGTGATGAGCTGGGCTCGATTTTTACTTGAGGTATGTAAAAGGCCGATATCCGATGTTAGTTTCGGAATTGTTGATTGAGTGAGTGCATGGACTCTGTAGGTCCCCCGAGGTAGTGCGGTGAGAACCCCGTGGCAAGATCCGGGTCCCCGTTTTTACTTGGGGAGTCCGGAGGGGACTTG